>NC_138548.1:188353685-188546185 GCF_964273705.1 Natrix helvetica
ATATTGAAAACTCTTTACTGGTTGTGAGGATTTGTTATATTGAGTACTTTCTTTCTCTCTTTCTCACATACAAATGAAACTTAGATTTAAATAACGGTCTTTCATGCTAATGCTTCAGAATGTGATTTATTTGTGATATAGAAAACATTAAAGGGAAACAAATCTCTCAGCAGAAGCACAGTCATGACTATAGATCTAAGTAATCTCTTTAAACAAATTCAGTGACAATTCACAATTCAATTCAATTTCACCATATAAAGAATGAGAAAAAATAATAAACTTGGCATGCTGAGGCTCATATTAAGATCACAGTAACCAGAATGGTATTAACCAGCTTTCTGAGACTTTGTAAGATTTCAATGCAGAATGACAATAATTTCAGTACATACAATAATAATTTAGTTTACAGAACACAAACAAAAAAGGAAAATTCCCCTAATATCAACATGCAATAGATTTTGAGAATCTGAATCTTCATATATGTGTGTATAACCTTTCTATCCAGAAGTAAGTGTATCTATTTTTGTTTCAGTACATAATTTCAATATCTTTTAATAAAATTTCAGTAAAATTTAAATCTTAACATTTATGTTATCACAATGCTAGGAAAATAATTTCTTAACAGGCAATAGTTGAAATGACATCACACAGTCAATAAGCCACATGGAGGGCACTTCCCAAACCTTTCCTTGACGAACTTTTTCTGGTTTGTAGTTAGAAGAGGCATCATAGATTATATATTGTGTACAGAAACTCTGGTCAGATGTAATCTCAGCATGATAGGCTACTGTATTGATTGTCTGAGTGACATCATTATCTGATTTAGGCTTTCTTAGGAGAATCTGTCCTCCTCCAGCTTTCACCAATTCTTTGAGGTCATCTTTCTTGTGCTCTTTAAATATTCCCAGGAAATAAAAGTAGCAGCCATCAAAAAGTTTTGGCAACTGAAATAAAGAATAAATTGTTCTCATCCATGCAGCACACAATTCTGCGATAAAGCCACAATTTCTTATTTAATAAACCTCTACAATCAACCAGTTCAGCTAGCTTTTGTTGATCTGTGAGCTTCATTGCGATAAATACAATTTTTATATGGCATGTAAAATACCAAATCAACCAGCAACAAATTAAGGACAAGAAGCTGCTGAAAAGAATGGGTGAAGATAGAAACAGGAGCCCAGGATTGGCAAAATGGAACAGAACAGAACAAACAAGAGGAATGGTTCCAAAGAAGGAAAACAGACATGTAGCCTATTCTCAGGGATAAAAAAGGAGTGAACAGCTCCTGGAAGAAATGGAATGAGAGAAAAAAAAGAAACAAAATGGTATTGTGAAAAAAATTCACTTCAGTTATGTTATAGAAATGAGGGATAACAAATAGATCAAATAAAAAAAAACGTGGAGCTTTGCAACAGAAGAAGCTGTTAGGAACAGGTAAAGAGATAAAAGAGGCAAAACTTCATATATGGATTAAAAATAATCTGAACTTGGTGTGCATGTGTTTAATCTTAATTAACAAATATTTGCAAAATATTTCTAGATGTGGGAGGAGAAACAAATTTAAGATGGAATAGGACATATTAAGTATAATTTTCATATTTACATAACAACATACACAGGGGGAGGACAAGGATACCAAACAGTTTTGCTAACCAAAATTACTGATGTACTAAAATTTATCAAAGATGAATCCATTCTACTTCTAGGTAATAGCTGTAAACTTTTTTCCAAAACTTACTAAAAAGCTAATATTTAGGAACATTTATTGACAATAAAAATCCACTTATAGTTAAAAATTACATTTTTAATTTAATTTAGCTATCTATCATTTCTCAAAACCAAATGTTGGCAAAGTATTATTCTTCCCTTGTCTGAAAAAAAAAGACAGAAACACTGATTTAAAAAAAGTCCTCACAAGCTGTTCTGTGTTCAAGCGGCCTCGTCGAGGACCACCATCTACTTCATATTTCTCTTCTTGTTCAAAAGTGCGACTCGCAAAGCTGGCTTCTACCCCTATAAGTTGGAAAAGAAAGTTTTAAAAAAGAAAATGTGGTTATTTCCTGCAAATCCAGAAGTGGGTTTGGGGATGGGGAATTGAAGGATTAGGGGGAAAAAACCATGAAGATAACAGATGGACAGATGATTACCTGGAACATGTGCCAAACTAAGAGAAAGGCTCAACACCAGATGAGAATTAAGTAATCAAATTAGTCAATCAATCAGAATACAGCTGGAAGAGACCTTGGAGATCTTCTAGTCCAGCCTTTTCTTAAAAACTTTCAGTGATGAAGGTTCTGAAGGCACGTTGTTCCACTGGTCATTGTCCTAACTGTTAGGAAGTTGGTCCTTAATTCCAGGTTGCTTCCCTCCTTCATTACCCATTGTTTCTTGTCTTGCCTTCTGGTGCTTTGGAAAACAGGTTGTCCCCCTCTCTTTGTTGCTGCCCCTCAAATACTGGAATACGGCTATCATGTCACCTCCCTAGTCCGGGTGTCGGCAACCTGTGGCTCTTTCACCCTCTGCTGCGACTCCCTGTCGCGGCAGAGGGAAGAAAGAGCTGTCAGGATGAAAGGGCGGAGTTTTAGTGCAGGAGAGAAGAGCCCCTGTACTTGCCTTTGCGCAGCAACAGAATTCCACCTTCATTGTAGTACAGTTGCTGTTGCTGCCATCAAAGTGCTGGGAGACAACGGCGGGGTTGATCTTGCAGGGTGGGGGCCATCGCCCAGGCCTTCCTCCTCCCTCATTGGCCAGGCCAAGAGAAAGAAGGGGGTGGAATGGGGAAGAGCTCCCCTCCCCCGGCCAAGCACCGAGCACAAAAGCCCAGTGGGGGAGGGAGGCTGGCCCAGCAGAAGTGCCCCCATTGGCGAGTCAGATGTTGGAGAGGCCTGGCCTGGCTCTCACAGCACAACACTGTTTGGCACCTCCAGACATGAGCTTCTGCCTTTGAAATGAAGCGCACCGTTGAGGAAGCTGGGCAGCAATGACTGGGGCTGGGGGAAGCAGAGGCATCAGGGATGCTCCGCCCCCCTCAGCAAGCCGGGCCTGGAAGAGCACAGAGCATTGCGGGCTGAGCTCCGAAGGGTCAGAAACTCCCACATCGCCCCAACACACATTGCCAGCACTTGCTCTTCTGTCCTGAAGTGGGATTGACTGGGGAGTAGGGGGTAGGGGAAAGAGAGGAGAGAACAGGGGAAAGGGTAGTGGGGCTTCCTATGCCCAGGTATGATGCCAAAGGAGAAGCAACAGCTGAACACATGTATTGGGGGAGCTCCATGGTCAGTTTTTCCCATCTATCACCACCCCGCCTCCTGTCCTTGCTGTGCTTTTTCTTCTGTCCGTGGCATGTGCGTGAACGGTTGTCAGGATTTCCAGAGGGAGACCGCAACCCCTGACAGCTGGGCTTTTCGCCTCCAATTGCACAGGCTGTATGTGGAGAAGGCCCTCAAAAGCAAGGATACCCAAGCCGGTTTTGTCTGCTTTTTTGCTAATGGCTCTTGAACTGATCCTAGAGGACAAGCCTGGGATGGGAATAAGACACAATGCCCCCTCCTTGGCTTGCCTACTGCTCTTGCATTTCCTTGCACAGCACAGTGAAAGCTAGCATGTTTCACAATGGAGGAGACTGGGTTCCCTCCTCCTCCTCCTGGAACCCATTACGACGCAGAGCCACAATGCGACCCTACCCCACTCCCCCCTGGCAACTCACTCTCTTGGGGTGTCCAGCACCAATCAAGACCGGAAGTAGCCTCCCACTATTTCCTGCTGCAGTCAGGCAGCAAGGGAGAGACAGAGAGAGATTTGGGTGGGGGAGAGTGTTTCATCCTGTACTTTGCCTGCTAAGTGTCTTCGGGGGCACCCAGGGACTATATTTTCCGGCCACTTTGGACTGAGTTGCAGGATGTGTAGGTGTGCCTGCATGGAATGTGTGCTGCTGCTTGGGATGGTGTTTCTTTGAAGTGCGTACGGCACTGTGATTTAACAGCCTGATAGTCATTCTTTTGGCAGGGAAAGAGAGAGATGAGACAGGAAGATAGAGGGGAAGAAAGAGGGAGAGGGAGGGAGGGAAAGAGAGAGAGATGTTTCCTATAGAACCACAAAACCACAAAAAATTAAATTAAATTAAACCTGGGTAAGCGTGGCTGGGTGTGTGTCATGTGTCTCAATGGGAATGAATGACATTGACTTGGCCATGGCCACCCAGATTTTGTGGTCCCTGCTGTTTTGTTTTCTGTGGGAAACAGGTCCTAATGGCTCTTTGAGTGCTTAAGGTTGCAGACCCATGCCATAGTCTTCTTTTCTCTAGACTGGCAATCCCAGTTCCTGCAAGCTGTTCATGTTTTTGTTTCCGGTCCTTAATCATCTTAGTTGCTCTTTGCACTTTTTCCAAAGTCTCAACATCTTTTTTGTAATGTACTGACCAAAACGGGATGTAGTATTCCAGGTGTAGTCTTACTAAGGCTTTATAAAGCGGTACTAATACTTCATGTGATTTTGATTCTATGCCTCTGTTTATACAACCAAAGATTGTATTAGCTTTTTTGGCTGCCGCTGCACACAATGCTGACTCATGTTTAAGTGATTGTCCACTAAGCCTCTACAATCACTCTCAGTTACTATATTTTTGAGCCAGGTTTTTGCCTAATCTGCACTTGTACCTTTGGTTTTTCCTGCCAAGGTGTAAAACCCTGCTGTTCTCCACATTAAATTTCATGTTGTTGGATAGGGCTCATTGTTCAAGACTGTCAAGATCTTTTTGGATCCTGAGCTTGTCTTCCAGGGTGTTTACTATTCCTGCCAGCTTAGTGTCATCTGAAAATTTAATGAGTTCTCCTTCCATTCTCTTATTTAAGTCATTTATGAAGATATTGAAGAGTACTGGGCCCAAAATGGAACTTTGTGGTACTCCACTGCTTAAATCCCTCCATGTAGATGTAGTACCATTAAGGACTATTTCTTGAGTACGGTTTGCCAGCTAGTTACAAATCCATCTGGTGGTGACATATCCCATATTTTTCTATTTTACTAAGAAGTAGGTTGTGGTCTACTTTGTCGATTGTCTTGCTGAAGTCTAAGTATACTATGTCCATAGCATTTTGCAGGTCTACCAATTTAGTCACTTTGTTAAAAAATTAAATAAGATTAGTTTGGCATGATCTGCTTTTAAGAAACTTGAACTGGCTACTAGTTATAATTTTATTTGTTTCTAGATGTTCACAGATATTTCATTATTTTTTCCAGAATCTTCCCAGGTACTGATGTTAGACTTATTGGTCTGTAGTTTCCTGGGTCTGCTTCCCCTCCCTTTTTTTAAAGATGGGAACCACATCAATTATCTGGTAGTTCTCCAGTGCTTTTGAAAGATATGGTACAATGGTTCTGAGATAACATCTGTCAACTCCTTCAGAACTCTGGGATGTAATCCATCAGGTCCCGGTGATTTATATTCCTCAAGGTCAGACAGGTATTCTCTTACCATTTTCTTTGTTATTTTAATTTTTATTTACAGTCTGTCTTTTACAGTTATGTTTTTGGCAAGTTGGGCTATATTTTCTTTTGTGTGAAGACTGATGCAAAGAATGAGTTAAGCAGCTCTGCTTTCTCTCTACTGCCTGTTACTTTCTTGCCATCTTCTCTCTTTAGTGGACCAACTGTTTCCTTGACTTTTAAAATTATTTATATGTTAAAAGTAACTTTTTTAAAATTATCTTTGACTTTTGTTCATTCTGAGCCTTTGCTTTCCTGACTTCAACTTGGGCAGATTCAGACTATCTGCTGATATTCTGACTTAGTTAAATGTCCCTCTTTCCATTTTTTGTACTTTCTGTTAAATACAAATATTAATTTGCCTTTTAGTCATTGGGGATGGGTGGCTCAATAGCTAAGACACTGAACTTGTCAATCAGAAAGGTCGGCAGTTTGATGATTCGAATCCCTAGTGCGACATAACAAAGTGAGCTCCCATTACTTGTTGCAGATTCTGCCAACCTAGCAGTTCGAAAGCATGTAAAAAATGCAAGTAGAAAAACAGGGACCACCTTTGGTGGAAAGGTAACAGTGTTCCATGTGCCTTTGGTGTTTAGTCATGCTGGCCCCATGACCACGGAGACGTCTTCTGACAGCACTGGTTCTTCAGCTTTGAAATGGAGATGAGCACCACCCCACAGAGTCGGGAACGACTAGCGAGGGGAACATTTACCTTTACCATTGGGGATATTTTTCATAAATCTAAAAAGAACATATTACTGTACAATGAAGTACAGAATGCAGTTGGCAGAAGATGCTATAATGAAAGGATGTGATATTTATGGCAAAAATACTGAACAACATGAGCCAATTTTCTACTCTTGAAGTGTGTTCCTGTAATTTGTTTTTGCATGTAGGCTTTACCTCTCCTGGGTGAAGTCAGGACTTTACAAATCAGCAGCAGAGAGGGGTCATAAGAATTCTCTAATATAATTTTGTATTATCCAATTGTGAATAGGTATTTACTCTTTCAAATTGCACACCCATTTAATTTTCATAATATTGTTAATCTACCATGGGAAAATCATTGTTTATTGCTAACTTGTAAGCATTTTTGATAATCAATTACAATAACTACACTTTTTTTTACTGCTCTCAAAACGAAACTATTGAATACACGTTAAATCCTGCCATGAACTTAGAATAACTGTTGTAAGCTTGGAAATGTTCAAAATATTTTGCACAATTTTAGGATTATTACTTCTGAAAAGTGTTGAAGTGTTGAAAAATGGCATCGATGCTACATTCCTGTTATCTTTGTGCCATCACTTCAAATATATGTTTTTCTTAAATACCCCGGCCCCCAAGTTGAATTACTTACACATAAATGTCAAGATCCAACATCCAGATAAAAGTGCCAGCATACACTTCATAGTAGTTCGCACAGGATATGCAGGAATAATAACATGCGTGACTAAAATGAGAGTTTGTTAAAATGTATAAACTGCAGGATGAATTCTTCCCTGTGTAAACAAACCACAACTGTTCTGATCCTTCACATTCAAAGAATAATTCAATTTTACAGCTACTAGCTTATAACACAGGCAGAATAGTTCCCACAAAAGGAAGAGAAGCATTATATTCTTTGAAAAGCTTCTTACACTCCATGGGCTCAAGGGTTCCATGAATGGGTGAGAAGTGATTTAGGAAGATAGGAAATGGAAAACTGCCAGATGTCCGGAAATCGTTAATTTCCAAACTAACATCAAAACTAATCTTACATGCAAAGCTGCAACAGTGAGTATGCCAAGCTCCTTTTTCAAAGACAGTAATATTTTTTGTGAAAGAAGGACCTGGCTGGCAGGCAAAAGAAGGTCCCAGCTAGTGTGTGAAAGAAGGTCCCAGCTGGTAATGTGTGCTGCAGCGGACACAACAGTGGGCAGAGTTGGTGGCAGATGGTGAAAGAACTGAGATGGTGGGTGGGTGGAACTAAAGTGGAGGCAGTCCCTTACTTTCTTTCAAAAATGGATTGGATACAGAAGGGTCCTCACTCAATGATCATCTGACATTTTCTCAACAATAACTAGATAACTAGAATTGCCATTGCTAAGCATATGTTTGCATGATTTTTGCTTAACAACTATGTCACTTAACAACAGTTGCCAATCTCAATGAGGGTCATTAAGAGGTTAAGTGAGAACTATCTGTAAATCTCAATTAGAGAGCTCCTAGACTATATAACCTACAAACTATATTAGGAGTTGTGATTACCCTATTTTTTGAGCTACTCAGCAAAACAAGTCAGAAAGATTGCTACATAAAACAATTTGCATATAATAAAGAAAGAACAATTATATCATTTGAGATGGACAGAGCTGATTATTACTTGCGGTTTCAGAATATTGAGGAAGAAAAGGGAGAAAACCTAGTGGAGATATTGGCAGAGCTGCTGGTGGATGCCCTAGAGGTGACCAAAGAAAAAGTCTTGCTGAGATTGGTGAAATATTTAGAATACACACTGGATACATACTTCCTAGAGAGGTACACGTGAGATTCATTAAAAAAGAAATAAAAGCAGTGATTCTACGAAGAGCGAGAGATGATCCTTTAAAATACAAAGGGAAAGAAATAGTAGTTTTAAAACAGATTCCGAGAAGAGTTAGAGAAATAAGGAAGGAATATCAATTTCTGACAAAACAGCTAATTAAAACTGGAGTGAATTTTAGATGGCTGATACTGGAGGGAATATTGGTGACCTGGATGGCGCAAAGATAATAGATTGGATTCCATAGAAAAAGCAGAACAATTTTATGAGCACTATTTTGGACCACAAGAGAAAATGAGAATAAAAGAGGATAAATGACAAGAGGAAGCTACAGGAGAGAGAAATACACAACAAAAAGAGGAAAGAGATCTTGGAGGAAATAGCAGAAAAAGAAGGAACGAAGCAAAAGAACCGAGAGATAAGAGCGACTAGAAGAACAAAACCCATCTATAAGTAAAATTATGGAAGAAGAAATCAAATTATTGTCAACTAGTATAAATGGACTGAACTCTGCAATAAAAAAGAAAAGGACTTTCAGTAAATTAGAAAAATTAAAGTTGGATATAATTTGTTTGCAAGAAATTCTTATTAAAACACAACACAACAAAATATTGGAATATCCTAAAATTGGGAAGTTATATACTTCTTTATCACAACAAAAGAAGAGAGGAATAGCTCTTTATGTAAAAGAAACAATAAATGTCAAACAATTTTTTTTATGGATGAGGAAGGGAGGATTTTGATGGTAGAGATAACAAGGAATTATTAACAGATACTTTTAGTAGCAATAGATGCACGAAATAGCAATCAAGAGGACTTTTATGGTAAACTTTATAAGAAAAAAATAGAATTGGAGTATGAAAATATATGTATAGTAGGAGATTTTAATGCAATTGTGGATGCAGAATTAGACTATAAAACTAGAAAAGTAAATATAAAAGCTAGGAAAAATAGAGTCAGTTTTGGATTACCAAATTGGGAATTGTATTATCAGTCTGCAGTATTAACATGAATGAAAGAATGGATTGTACTGAGGCATACAAGACTATTGACTTTGGAGGAACATGATTTGCAATAGGCTTGGCATGCTTTCTTGTGGTATGGAAAATGTAAGATACATGGTTACTTTCAAAGACTTTACATTAGGAACGCACTACTGTTAGTATGGGAGAAAATCAGAGAGTAACATTACTTGAGGATACCAGTTTGGCTTTCAACGATGGAAGCATTGATTCACCCAAACGTTCTTAACATGGAAAACATTGTTAGATATAAAGACATTCTGAATGAAAGGGGGAGCTCAAAACTAAACAAGAATTGAGTGATCAAGGAATCGATATGGCATGGTACTCACAAATACAGATACATTCTAGATATGAGAAAGAAAATGTACAGCTACTTACTGGGCATCAAATTGGAAGATAAACAAGTGAAAGAGACAATGATAGCATGGGCAAAAAAACTTTGGCTATACAATAGAACTAGATAAATGACAAAAATTGTGGGACAGGAACTATAAATTAACAATGTCAACTGCATATAAAGAAAATTTGTATAAGATGTTTTATAGATGGCACTTTGCGCCAGTGAGATTGTTTAAAGTCAGATAAATGTTGGAAGTAACACCAGATACTGGTTATTATCATATGTTATGTACATGCATAAAAGCAAAATAATAATAATAATACTGGACAAAAATACATACATGGCTGGAAAAGATGATAAAACAGTATATTGATTTAAAACCAGAAATATTTTTCTTGGGGATTTTACCTGAAACCTATAGTAAGGGGAATGCATATCTAATTATTCATGTATTAACTGCAGCTAGAATTGTATTCACACAAAACTGGAAAAGTGAAGAGATCCCTACTGATAAGAACGTGATTAGGAAAATATTAGAATGTGCAGAAATGAATAAATTAACACTTTTAATTAAGGAGAAAGAACAAATTGAATATTATATGACATGGAAACTATTCTATCGATGGTTGGAGAATAAAAATAGAAGTTAGAAATAAGGAAATAAAAGAAGATGATTGGCAAAATATAGAAAACATGTTGAGAGAGATGTAAATTATTATTATTATTATTATTCAGATTATTATGTTTAATATAACTATTCTTATCAGAAAATATATTAAGAAGGAGAAGTGAATATGTTTATAATTTTCAATATTAGTATTGCAAAATTAGAGAATTAATATTAATGTAATGAATACTGTTGTAAATTTTGATTATTACTGCACAAATACATGTACCCAGATGATACACTGTTTAATGGAAGATGGAATGATTATACTAACAAAAAAAATTAAAAAATGTGCATATGGAAGCTAAGACAAATATAGCTATAGTGTATTGGTGGAACTCCAGATGCAGAGGATATAGCTCATACATTCTTTGAATGCCAATTGTGTAAAAAATATAGAGATCAATATCTTAGCTCATATTTTAAACAAATGGCCTATTGAGATCCAAAAGTTAACACAATATATTTCATGTGCATTCAGAACCCAAATATTATGCATAATCTGGCCCTTTATATGAACAAAACAGTAGAGTACCACATTCCCCAAATTATGGGAGGTGACACAGAAATACAATTTGTATTTCCTTTCAGTTTTGCCTTTTACTGTATCTTGTTATCCTTGTCTTATTATATAATTCTGTATCTTGTATAGACTTATGGCTAAATAATAAAGTATTATTATATTAAATAAACTGGACAACTTACCAGAACTGTTAAACTCTGTATATACTCTAACCTTCAAAATTGTGGCCAATTTGTTTAACAGCAGCTGTTGATCTGGATCAAGACCACTCCCGAGAAGAACAACAGGCCCTTTTTTACAGTAATCTTGGTTTATGTACTGAAAACAAAAGAGAACTATTATATTCCCAACAGCCTATATTTCTTTCTTCCTTTTTAAAAAGTAATAAACCCAAATTTACTCAACATTTCTATTACATAATAAAGAACTATTTCAAAATAAGAATTTTTTATATAATTTCTGGACAGAGATAAAAATACATTTAATGTATCTGAGCTTGTCAGCTGGAGAGCTGACAGCCTGGATTCGAGACTCACGTTACCTCCACGTAACAAGTTGAACTCCCATTACCTGCCCCAATACTAATAACATAGAATATTTGTACCTCAGGTTGCTTGTTTTCTTGCAGATGTTTCATTATCCAAACTAGATAACGTCATCAGTGCTAGGTGAGCAGGAACATGTCCCAGTTCCTACCCACCTAGCAGTTTGAAAGCATGCAAATGAGAGTAGATTAATAGGTACCACTTCGGTGGGAAGGTAACAGTGTTCTGTGCGTCTTTGGTGTATAGCCAAGCCGGCCACATGACCATAGAAATCATCTTCGGACAACACTGCCTTGCTTGGCCATGAAACGTAGATGAGTTCTGTGCCCTAGAGTCAAACACAAAGGGCTTCTAGCCCTATTAAAAGGGAAAGGGAAACCTTTACCTTTTAATAGGGCTAGAAGCACTTTGTGATTATCAAAACCATTTATGTTTATATAATTATAGAAATATATATCTTTTTATTAAGGATTTTAACAATAAAATACAAATTAAGATCAGAGAGAAAAAATAGGGGGGGGGGGAGAAAATTTGCAAAGAAAAAAGGAAAAGAAAGTTTCAAAAAAGCATTATTTAAAGAAATGAATTCCAATCCTCATCACATGTATAATAAATGTAGCATTTCTCCACCATTCACAAAAATTACATGGATCACTTCTTCCCATAACTATCCTTTGCCCATTCATAAATTCATGAACAGTTAATATTTTAGTTCAGATGTCTGCAAGAAGTTTATAAAAGATTCCTTCTGACCTTTATGCATGAGGCAATGCCGGAAACTGGAAAAGCTGGTCTTCCATTTTCTGGCACACGCATGCGCGCCAGCCACCTGATTATCGCATACACATCAGTAACCGGAAGAATAGCTGGCCAGCGCGCATGCACACACTGGAAACTGGAATTTCATTTTCTGACGTGTGAATGCCCCTTGGGCAGCTTCTCTTCTGGGTTTGTGGGCCCGAGTGCACATGCTCCCTTTTCGACACTCGGTGCTGAAAAGGTTTGCCATCACTGGTTTAGTGTTTAATTTTTTATTTTTTAAATTGGAAAATCTCAAATTTCTATTGCTTGTTTACTTTTTAATAGATTAAACAATTTATGTTCCCATAAAGGTAGTTTGGTTTAATTATTTCCCAAAACTGTTAGCAAAAGTCCAAATATTCCAAAGTTTTTTTGGTTAATTCATCTGTAACTTTTTTAGATTGAATCCTTATTAAGCTTTTTCGCTATTTACTTCATTTTTTAAAAATATATATGCTATTGGTTCATTTTATTTTATACTGGAAGAAAGGTTAATTCACGAAGTAGTTTTTTCAAATTCATGATTTGAAAATCTCTTTCAACTTTACATTTCAAAGATGTTACAATGTGAGGTTCAACAAACCTACTGCCCATAAAGGCATGCCACAGTTGAGAACTTGATGGCTTTCCTTATCTTTTGGCACTAAACCCATGGGAAATTGCTATTCTACAGTCTTCTCATGAGGAACCGCTGTCCAGAGCACAAGTAAGCGATCACTCATCTGCTTCTTTATCTGGAGAGGTTCAGATAAACTAGACTGGGCTTATTGCTGGTCTGTCAATCCTAGCCAAAGTTTCTTCTATTGTACTTCTTTGGAGACACCTAGTTCACCATTTCCTCACTCAGAAACTTGCACTCTTAACTCTCATGACCAAAGCCATTTCTTGTTGTTTAAGACATCTTCCATAGATGTATAGAGTAAATTTTTCATGGGACTCTGAAAAACCGATTATTCCCACAGCAATTCAATTGGTAGACAATATAGCCAATTGGGATGCAGCTTTCTTGTATCTTCAGAAAAACAAAACATCTTCAAACAGTTGAAATGATGCATTTTAGTTTTAGCTTTATAGGTAAATGTACTTTTTGTAATCTTATGTAATCTACATAATCTTATGTAGTCTAATTGTGAAGCCTGTGGTAAATCAGTTCAATTTTTAATATGAAATTCAAAGAGTCATGATAGAACAGGTCAAGTATGTTATTAATACTGGGAATCCTAAATATAAATGATCTATTTTTCTTTTGTAAGAACTAGGTTCTCTACATAACCAACTGCCGTTTTTTACAATCAACTCCAATCTGTGTTTGTAGAGGGTAAATGCTTGACACTGGGAACTTCTTTGGCAAGAGACACACATCAGATTTAGAATATGAAAATCTTGATACTAAATCTTGGAACAATTTAAATATCCTTGCATTATTTTTAAATTATACAATTAGCTAGCAATTATTTGATATGAAGTTGAATATTGTTTCTGCAGGAATTACATTGTTATTACAGCATTTTCTAACTGTCTGTGAACCAGTAATGGCCTGTGAGGGTTTTACAGGTAGTTTGTCACATTTATTAATCTTATTATTTGACTTTGATTTAACATTTAACATTAAATTTAAGTTAACTAAATAAAGACCTAGCAAAAACAAACATCAATAGGTGATTTATGAGTTGCATGAATAATGTGCATTACATACTGACATTTCAGCTAGAGTAATAATGGTCCCACAAGGGTTCTTGTAAGATCCTATTATTTTGGAGAAAGGAGTCACACAAGGCTGTTTACTTTTAAGCCTCCTCCAGGGCACCCACACTGCTTATCTAAAGCTGGAGAAAAGACTACCTTCCATCATTGCTAGATCTTGTGTGGTTAGGGCATTATAAGAAATTAAAAACTTTCCAAAATCCCACTTTGCCAAACTGTTTTCTTCATTGCATAGTTGGGAATTAATGGACCAAACCTTTGTCATCCATCCCATAAATGTATTCCCTACCACCTTTGGGATAACTCATCTCTTGGAACTGAGAAAATATTAGAGCAAGGCTTTCCAAAAGAGATGCCAATAAAGTAGAGTCATCCAAATTTTAATCTTGGTAACATCACCATAAAAAAACATAGAAATCTGTCATAGTATCTGATTAATATCAGTTCCTCACTGAAAAAGTCTTTTACATCCCACAAACCATGACCTCAGAGTATCTCAAAGGGAGATTTTTAAAATATCCTGTTATACCATATCTCTCTCCTTGTGGGGTTGGTCAAGTGTCATTTATTATTATTTCCACAGCCCCATTTACAGACCCAGGCCAAATTATTGATGGTAGGTAAACTCAAGGCCTCATGCCTTGAACTGAACTAACTTTTCAAAGTTGTGTTTTCAACTATTAGGCAGATTGCTACTTTTGCTCTGCTGTAATGTAAACTTAGAAAAATACTTAAGTTCTTAGTTGTAACTCTAGCTTTATCTTTCTTATGCCTAACACTCTTATATTACTTCATTTTATAATCTTATTATTATTGTATTTTTGCTACGTTATTTTGTTATGCTCTGCTTATTTACTTACAAGGAAACACTCAAAATTAAATAGTTCCTTTTATTAGGGAGTGGTTTTCTATGATTTAATGATTACATAAAAGAAAAGTTGAGAACCTCTGTTTTATATATTTTTCTTAAATTATAATTTATTTCTTATAATTTAGGTACTTTGATAAAATAGTGAGAAGTATTACAAATAATATTGCTGAGAATTATACGTTGTCCTCATTTAACAAGGCTAGCTTTAGATCATTCCAAACTATAGTTAAACAAAGAAAAGAATACGTACTTCTGCATGCTGAATAATTGAAGAAGAATCATTCTTTCCTGGTTGCATTAGAAGCAATTTCATCTCTTCTGTTTCAGCATAATCCACAGGTTTGTGACCAAATATATTACTAGTAAAAGAAGGAAAGGTAAATTTTAAGTAAACAAGGGATGAGACTAGATTACTAATCATCTGATTATAACTGCACTGTAACATTTTTATAATCTTCAAATATTTACAAGAAAAATGCATAAAAAACCAATTAAACCACTAACGTTTATGACAGATTGATAAAGAACAGCAAAGAAATATAAAACGGATGCAACACATTGAAACTGCTCACTTTTAACTAGCAGGTTCTTTTAGTGATCTCATATTATGCACTGACCAGAATTTTTAACGTGCTGTACAGATAGACTTTGACTTACAACCATTTGTTTAGCGACCATTCAAAATTACGACAATAAAAAAGTGACTTATGACCATTTTTCATACTGACAATCATTGAAGCATCCCCAAGGTCACATGATTAAAATTCAGATGCTTGGCATGTGTCCCAGGGTCACTTCTTGTGACCTTCTGAGAAGCAATGGGAAACCCAGGGTCATTTAACAATGCTGTTATTAACCTGACAATTGCAGAGATTAACTTAAACAACTGAGGCAAGAAAACACATAAAATAGGACAAAACTCACTTAACTGTCTTGCTTAGCAAGAGATGTGGGGCTCAATTATGGTTGTAAGTCCAGGACTACCAGAAATGCTCAAATGATCAAAGTTAAGAATGTTACCATGAAGTAAAGTTTTCTTCCCTCTTATCATGGTCATGCCTGCTTTTTTTTCTGAACATATTTTTGTAGCTTATTTGCAAGAAAATATACAACTCCAAAGAAACTACCACATAGATCCGTGATGGCAAACCTATGGCACACGTGCCACCAGTTGACTTTTGACTTTCTGGCTGGCCTGTTGCAGCCTTTTTTTGCCCTTCCCAGGCTTCAGGAAAGCCTCCGGAGGCTGGGGAGGGTGAAAAAGAGGCCCAGTGGGCCAACCGGAAGCATTGGGCCTGTTTTATGTCCTTACCAGGCACCAAGGCTTTCCTGAAACCTGGGGAGGGTGAAAATGGCCAACCCCGGGCCCCCAGAGGCCCTCTGGAAGCCAAAAACAGTTTGTTTTTGAACTTTCAGTTGGCCCATTGGCCCGGTTTTCGCTCTCCCCAGGCTCCAGAAGCTTTCCTGAAGCCCGGGGAGGGCAAAAAACAGCCCCACGGAAGTTTGAAAACGATCTGTTTCCGGCTTTCACAGGGCCTCTGGGGGCCCGGGAGAGGCCGTTTTTGTCCTCCCCAGGCTTCAGGAAAGCCTCCAGAGCCTGGGCAGGGTGAAAACTCCCCCTCCTGCATGGGAGAGAGGTTGTACATGCATGCGCAGGGCACATTGAATTGTGGGTGGGCACGTGTGTGCAATAGCGCACTTATTTATTTATTTATTTATTACTTGAACTTATTAGTCGCCCCCTCTCCCCACAGGGACTCGGGGCGACGTACAAAAGTATTATATAGCGTACAGAGGAGGTAAGAATAAATAAATAAGTTACAATACCTAAAAAAGTTAAAACCCCAGTGAAATTAACCCTTAAAAACTAAAATTACCAATTAAAAATGCCCAGGGCTGGAGAGGTTGTAGAATTATGCCAGGTCAGCTAGTCGAAACTTGCGCGCAATTTTGGCACGCCTTTAGAAAAAAGTTTACTATCACTGACATAGATTGTGGTATACTCTTATCCATCTGTTATTGTTTAGTCCCAGGTATAAATAGTCTTCTGTGAAATTGGTGGCTTTACCACATTTCATCAACTTTCACTGGCATTTCGTTTAACTACTTTGATACCTCCAGTGATCATTATAAAGAAACTTTCTTGAAGAGTTTCAGTCTTCCAAATCAAAGGATTCTAAAATTTGATAGGGCTGTAGGGAATATTTGCAAAGGTACTTGAATGGTACCAAGAAACAAAAAATAACTTGAATGACTATTCTCTCCACCTCTCCATTTAGTCATATAATTGGCAAGGTGTTCAGTATTCCAATAAACAATCCCCAGGTCCCTCAAAGTTTAAATTAATTTAAAGTAAATGGATTGCTTACTTATTTTTCTATCAAATTCAGTATTGTCCCTTCATTTTGTTACTTGCATTTGCTCAGTAGATTGAAAATAATAGAAAAAAGTTAAATTTTTTAATACAGAAATAAGATGGAGGAAGTCTGGCTTGGTAGTCATACATGTGTAAAGGAGAGTAAAAAGGTAAATGTTCCCTCACACATATGTGCTAGTCATTCCCAATTCTAGGGGGTGGTGCTCATCTCCATTTCAAAGCCAAAGAGCCAGGGCTGTCCAAAGATATCTCTATGGTCATGTGGCCAGCATGACTAAATGCCGAAGGTGTACGGAATGCTGTTACCTTCCCAACAAAGGTGGTTCCTATTTTTCTACTTGCATTTTTGTGTCCTTTCGAACTACTAGGTTGGCAGAAGCTCGGACAAGTAATGGAAGCTCACTCAGTTATGCAGCACTCTGGATTCAAACCGGCGAACTGCCGACCTTTCTGATTGACAAGCTCAGCATCTTAGCCACTGAGCCACCACGTCCCTTTGGAGAGTAGCCAACCAATAAAACCCATTACAAAGGCCGATGGAAACTCTACTCTTTCAAATATTTCCAGCACTGAGCAAGTGTTGGATTCAATGGCCCTTCCAATTGTATGATTGTAACAGCATTTGTTAAAAGGAGTTTTGAGGTCTTCATAAAAAGGCACTTTTTGTGGAGAGTAGAAACAGCATTGTCAATTGTGTGCTCTTTAACTGAACCAGTTATATTGTACACAGCTTTTCTGTCAAGTGAGACTGATACTTCAAGTGTAACTATTTCTATTTATATACACAAAAGGAAACATTCTAAAAGTTTCAGGCCTGTCAGGTTACATTACATTGCATCCACGTTGTATAGTACAGTAAGCAGTAAATGTGTTCTATGTAAGATGAAGGAAGTAAAAGCACAGTATGGAAAGAAGTAAATGAAAAAGAGCACAAGTTATCAATTTTAACTTGCAGCAATTAGCTATGAAAACAAAAATATGTGAAACATAAATTAAAACATGCTGCTTTTTTGGATTTATAATCTGCATTCCACTTTCCTGAATAGGTAAAGATTGTGGGCAATATTGTTAAACATATATGAGCTTAAATTATTGATTCTGACGTAGAAACTATATCACTATAATTATTTGCAGATGAAAAGAACGTTGGTCCTTACCTGAACCTGTCTTTTCAGTAGAGTGGCAGGAGGGGCTACAGTTGGGTTTTGTCAAAGCCTGATTGGTCCAAAGACTGAGGGAAATTTCTTTAAGTATCCTCCTTTCCCTGTTGGCTCCCAGTTTCCTCGAGGTCGAATGACGAAAACTGTAAGACACAACAGAAAACCGACCACCCGACCGCCCCTCGCCCCTCCTGACTAGCTACATATATCATTGAACTTGGGGGGGGGGTGTAGCCCCCCCGCCACTCTACTGAAAAGACATATTCAGGTAAGGACCAATGTTCTTTTTCCAGTAGAGATGGCAGGAGGGGCTATAGTTGGGACGTACCCAAACTAGGTCCCAGGAAGGGAAATTAAGACCCCAGAGAAGGGGCGGTCGCTACCTGTTGGAGAACCCTGTGTCCAAAGAACGCCTCCATAATGCAAAAATATCCAGACGATAGTGCCGGATAAAGGGGGTTGGGGATGACTAAGTGACCACCTGGAAAATGTCTTCGAACGGGGCTCTGTTGCTCCACGCCGCCATAGTGGCGGCGCTCCGTGTGGAATGGGCCATGATCCCCAAAGAAGGAGTCTGACCTGAGGCTTCATAGGCGGAGATGATAGCCTGCCTTAATCACCTGCCAATTGTGGCAGAGACCCTGGCCCCCAGGGAGCCGGGCTGAAAGGAAATGAAAAGAGCCTCAGATTGATGGATTGCCGACATGCGCCTGAGATAAATGCACAGAGCGCGGTGGACGTCTAGGCGGTGCCAAAGGCATTCCCTCTTGTGAGAGGGAGATGGACAAAAATTAGGAAGAATGACCTCCTGTGCTCTATGGAAGGGGGAATTGACCTTCGGAAGGAAGGTCGGGTCCAGGCGAAGGACCACCTTATCCTGATGGAATTGGCAGAGATCATCTTTGGATGACAGTGTTCCCAGTTTGGAAATGCGCCGAGCAGACGTCACAATGACTAGGAATGCTACCTTTAGGGATAGGAATCTCAGGTGTACCCTTCTCAATAGTTCAAAGGGGGCCCCTGTCATGGCCCTGAGGACTGAAGGCAGATCCCACGTGGGAAACGTCCTTGCTGTCATCCCCAGCAATGACAGAGGACAGGGCTTCCACCTGGCGGCATTGGGTGCTGTGGGACAGACCTTTGTCCAAGCCCTCCTGTAAAAATTCGAGGACTTGGACAACCGAAGCCTCAGTTGGAGAAATGTCAACCCTCCTGCACCACTTAACGAATGCCAACCACGTGGAATTATAAATTCACGTGATCGACGGACGTCTCAAAGCCTCGATAGTCGCTATGACCTTGGATGATAAGTTTGTGTCCTTCAGGAGGCTATGCTCAAGTGCCAGGCGGTTAAATGGAGCCACTGGGGCTCCAGATGGATTAGGATCCCCTGGCACAGAGCAATCTCCTCCTGAGGGATCCTCCATGGGAGAGATATGGACAGTTGGACAAAGTCCGTAAACCAAGGCCGTCTGAGCCAATAAGGAGCTAGCAGAATGTGTGCCCTCTCTACCACTATCTTTCTCAGGTTCCCCGGGATTAGTGGTAGAAGGGGGAAGGCATAGAGTAGGCCTAGCGGCCATCTGCTCCTGAGGGCGTCTGTCCCTTCCGCGTTCCGGGCCGGGAAGTGGGAGAAGAACCGCAGCAGTTGTGCGTTTGCTGGGGTCATGAACAAGTCCACCAGTGGTGTGCTGAAGCGATGGCAAATTCTTTGGAAAAGCTTGCTGCTGTCACTCGCCGTGGTCGACTGGCGCGCGGCTCAGCCAGTCGGCCTGATGGTTGGCCATGCCCGAGATGTGCTCTGATGTTATTGATGCTAAGTGCTTCTCCGCCCAGGATCGAGTTTCAGAGCCTCCAGGCAGAGGCACCTGGAGTGTGTGCCCCCCTGACAGTTTATGTGGGCCTTCGTGGCTACGTTGTCTGTCAGAAAGAGCATGTGTCGATTGACAATCGAGTCCTTGAAGTGTCGGAGGGTTAGGCGAGCTGCCTTCAGCTCCAGCCAGTTTATGTTGTGGCACAGGTCTGAGATCGTCGAACGACCTTGCGCCAGCTTGGAGTTCATCAGGGCCCCCCAACCGTACAAGCTCGCGTCCGTTGTGATCGTAACCTGATCCGGCTCCCAGAATTCCAATCCGTGCCATTGGGCTGGAGACAGCCACCACCATAGGGATAGTCGTAGTCCAGGTGACAGAGGAATGGTCCTTAAGGAGTTGCTCATGCATTTTTGTTGATAGGGAATGAGCACCCACTGCAGTGGTTGGGAGTGAAGACGGGCCCAGGGCACTATCCCTATGCATAACACCATCTTGCCCAGCAAGCGGGCCAAGGTCAGGATGGAAGCTGACCGACTTGCGCATACCTGGTGTGCCAGCAACTGGAGATTGACAAGGCATTCTGAGGAAAGCCGAACCAGTCCCGCAACTGAGTCTATCATCGCCCCCAAATGGAGGATTTTTGTTGTGGGCAAGAGATGATTTTTGGGGAAGTTGACGGAGAACCCCACAGATTGTAACATCTGGATGGTCAAATGTAGATCTGGACCGCCTCTGCGTGTGATTGGGCCTGAACAAGCACGTTGTCAAGGTAACATTGGAGTCTCACCAGAGTGGAGGTGAGCCGCTAATGCTGCCAGGACTTTCGTGAATGTGCATGGTGCTGAGGCTAAGCCGAAGGGGAGGGCCCTGTAACTGGAAGTGTCACCCGTTGTGGGAGAACCGGAGGTATCTGCGATGGGCTGGCAGAATCGGAATGTGAAGATAGACCTCTGTTAAGTCCACGGATGCCACATAATCCCCCCGCCAGATCCCCTGGAGGATGGACCTGAGGGAGGACATCTTGAAGCGCCTGTACACTAGGTAGGAGTTGAGGCACTTTAGGTCCAGTCCCCCGAGCTCTTCGAGACCACGAACAGGTTGGAGTAATGTCCAAACCTGTGTTCTGCCATTGGGACCAGTTCTACTGCCCAAATCTCCAGCAGATGGTGTATGGCGAGATCCATCAGGTGGCGACATTCCGGATCCTGAGATGGGGGAAAGGTCCTTTCTCAGGGAGAGAAATTCCAGAAGCAGGTCATTCCTGACAGTAGACCTGACCCAGGCATCTAATGTTATATGGTCCCACTGCTCCACAAACTGTTCCATAAGGCTAAAAAGACCACTAAGATAGGGACAGGGGCTCCTCTGGTGTCCCAGCCTAGGGATCCCAACCTGGCCATGTTCACCAACACCACCATGGACAAAGAGGAGGTTCCTGCCCCACCTTTGTTTCTGGAGGTGGTCAAAAACCAGTGGGCCCGTCCTTCCACCTTACCCAACCCTGGGAGTAATGATCGTCACTTCTATAATATGGAGCAGGTGTTCTCCCAGGCCCTCCAGTTGCCCATGGTAGATCCACAGTGGTGGCTCTGGCCACTTCTTCCATGGTAGTGTCAGGGACATGGCCGACAAGTTGAAAACGGAGGACAAGTGGCAGAACTTACCTTGCTTAAGAACTTCAATACTTCAAGCCTGGGCGATTAAATTTGCCACAGCGGCCTCCTATTTCAACTGCACAGCTGTCATGTGCCTGCGCCAATTGCAGGTCCGCATTCCGGTCCAGGATGAGCATCTTCTCCAAAACCTCACACAGATCATTGCTGCCACGCAGTTCTCTACAGATGCCACCCTGGATTCTATTAAATTCACGTCCTGAGCCTTGTCCACCTCTGTAACCTCCAGACGGCTTCTTTGGCTACGCAGTTTGGGATAGCCTGAAGTGATGCCTCTAGTTATGGCTGAAGATATGAGCCTCTTAATGCTCTCAGGAAGATCTAGGTCCTCCAGATCCTCCTCAAAAGGCCCCGCCGCTGAAGGACCCTGAGGAGTCAGACTAGAGACTGGAAGGAAATCCTGAGAGCCACCTTCCAAGGGATCTGCTCCATCTCTCATATAAGGTCTCAGAGAGATGGGTGGAGAAGTGGACACCTCCTGCCTGCGAGGCCTAGCAGGCTAGATCAAGATGGAAGAAGGACTGAAGTCCCTAGGGGGAGAGCCTGACTGGTGAGACCCGGGCCTAACAGGGGATCTTGACCTGCTGGGGGAGCTGGGCCTAGTGGTATGGGCCTGCTTCTCCACCCTGGCAAGCTGCTTCTCCAAGGCTCGTTGTCTCCTGAGCTTGTCTCTAACAGTGGCTCTGCAGGGGCGCTGGTCAGCAGAAGGCTTGGAGGTCGCTGCCCTGGTTCTGGACCTGTCATGCCTACCTTCCCTGACTTCACTTCGGGGCCCCATAGGGGTCTGTGCTGAATCTGGCCCTGTTGTAGCCATCCCAGTCACTCACGTGCGCCACAAAGTTGATTTTAGAGCTCTGAAAATGCCTGCTGGTATCTGGCCCTTGAGAGCTGATTGACTGAGCCTCGCTATATTGCCTGCCGGCCTCAATTAATGGAATTAGTGCAGGCCCACAGCGGCACTCAAGAAGGGATGGAAAATGGCTGCCTCCACATGCGCGGGCAAAATGGCTGCCAGTTGCAGAGAAAAGGCTTGCTCTTTGAAGCTGCGGCTATCTTCTCCAAGCCGCGGCACAACTATTGGGGCTGTGGCGTGTTTGGTAAGCCACTGCCCACATTGGAGTGCCTGCAGTCGCTCACTTCCTGTGCTCCAGCCTGTCACCCCCGCATGCCCGGGGACAGCACTCCCCAAGGCCCAGAGGTAGGAGAGAAATGCCAGAAAGGCTCTCCTACCTCCTTACGAGACAGTAAATACAGTCTCTGTGGCCAGCAGCTCAGCAATTTGGAAAAGCCAATCAATCAAATTAACCAATCTAGAACAATTTAGACTAACTGAAACTATTTCCTCGAATGGAGCCAAAGCCAGTGCTTGGACCAAAGACTGAGAGGAAACTGGGAGCCAACAGGGAAAGGAGGATACTTAAAGAAATTTCCTTCAGTCTTTGGACAAATCAGTCTTTGACAAAACCCAACTGTAGCCCCTCCCGCCATCTCTACTGGAAAACGGAAGCCTTTCCTTCCTATTGGTAGAAATTAAAATTGATAGATGGGTTTCAACAGGGATGCACTCGGGCTGCTTTCTTTCCAGCTTAAATATTTGCAATGTATATTGGTATGTTTACACATCTTTTTGTTCATCAGCAAAAGAATATCAGAATGCATCCGTTCTCATGCAATTTACTTATTTATTTGGCTGCTCAACTAGCACAGATACTCAGGATGGATAAAAACAGTATACAATTGTAATTTATAATGGAATAAATAGCTGTAAGTGTCACTACGTTATTTTATTTGTCTACCTGAGCCTCTATTATGAGTTATACTAGAGAAGTTTTTCTTATCTGACAATGATTTACTGCGCATGCTTCTTAACACGTTTCTTAATATATCACACATTCCAGATCTTCTGTTCGTCTGCCAAGAAGGTGGGCGACAATTGCTCTTGCCAAAATGTAACAATTAGATAGATTTGTTTTATTTTTATTTTTATATTAAAGTTTGTTTTAATTAGAACATGTTATCTTTTTTTATTTCTTATCTGAGATATGCTAACAAGGAGGGCTGGCGATTCACACCTCGATCGAGGGGGAAGGGAAACTTTCCATTCCTTCTCATATTGGTAGCAGAGGATGGTTCTTTTAATTAACAGCCTTCTTCCTTGTTAAGCTATCTCTAACAGAGATAACTTCCTAACCATGCCGAAGAAGAAAAAGAAACAAGGCAAAGATGAAGCACGTTCTGAGGGGTCACTCCCCTCTGACACAGAACTGGAAGATTTCTCAAGCTGGCTTCCAAAGCTCCAAATTTCTTCAACAGCCGGGCCAAAAGAAAAATCTGCTATGGGAGAAAGAGATAAAGCTGCTTTCGAAGTTCCAAGGTCAGTTATTTTTCCTTCTGATTATGCTTGCTCCCAAATATCTCCAAGAGATTATGAAATGTTCGGGGCTAAACCAAAGCGTTCCTTCCCAGAGCAAATTCACCCTCAAATATCTCTTAAAGATTATGAAACAATTGATCAGTGGCCAAAACCCTCGCCGCAGAAGAATTCCACCCCCACAGAGAAAGTGAAACTTATGAATCCTTCCCAGGCCCTGGGGAAGATATGAAAAACTATCATGACCAGATAGACTCTTTTGAAAAACAGCTTTTTCAAGCTAGAAAACACTATGATAGATTAGAGGCAAGTAGGAGGGGTTTCCCCATTTCCAAAATATCTGAGGACGCCATCTTGCCTTCTTCTCCACAACCTAAGACACACCCCTTGGTGGATAAAGTGTCAGGCAAATCAGAACAGAGAGATATGTACATGTCACAGAGGCCACATGATCTTCTTTGTTCTTCAGATTTTGCCACCCACACAGGTCTGTTACAGCTGAAAAGTGATGCTGCACTGCCATCTCATGGCGGAAGTAATTTATTACAGCAGCAGTTAAAAGAATTGCAACAGTCTTGGCTGAATTTATCTGTAGCCCGTCCAGATGTCCAAGCAACAATGCAAATGCCTCCAAAGGTTAAATCTTCAACTCCCCCTGGTGGCGTTGGATTTTCCCTAGATGGAACAAGACAAAACCTAATGCAGCAAAGGCAAATGCCAGCTCCAGTACCAGCTGTAACAATACAAGGACCAACGGTCCAATTATAGCCTCTTCTGGCTCAACAACCAGCTTTTCAACTTGCACAGCAAGTTGTTCAAATTCATATCCCTCAACAGGCATTTTCTGTCACTCCTTTGACTGATGAGTCAAAATTAAAGATGTCGGAACAGAATTATAAAGCCTGGGTCAGTGAGATTGCACTTTTGCTTTGCAGAGAAGGTACCCATTGCATGGTGTTTAATCCTTCTGCCTAACCATGGACTCCTGCAATAAGAGACCTAGAGACCAGGGCTTGCACAACATTATTGATGTCCATGGATACTGAATTGCAGGTTACCTTTCCACCTGATGCAACAGCCCAACAAATTTGGGTTATTTTGGAAGATTGCTACAGGTCCATTTCAATTGAATCTTCATGTTTGCTCATGTCTGAGTTCTATGGTTCGAAGTTGAAACCTGGTGAACAAATTGGTGGACATTTGACCAAACGGAAAGGAATGAGAAGTGAATTGAGAGAAAGTGGCCATGTCATTGATGATGTCTAAATGATCAGCATCATCATTAACTCATTGAATTATGAATGGAAAGATGCCATTGCAAAGATTAACCACATGCCTATTGCTCAACGCACTGTTAATCATGTATGCAGACTTTTAATTGAGGAGGAAGCTATCAAATTAGCTACACCACATCTGCAATGACCACCAGCGTCAAAAGCTCCAGCTAGACGTCCCTTCCAAGGAAGAGGCTACGCTCCAAAGATGCCAAGATGCTACATCTGCATCCGTATGGGACATGACACCCGGGATTGTCCCCAACGAGTTCCAGCTCCCGTCACATACCAGCCCAGAAGAACAGACTCCAGAGGCAGAGGTAGAAGTCAAGGTCGTCGTGGTCCAACGCGTGATCCACAAGCTCCACTCGCAACATTGGCCATAACCAATGTTCCACAACCTGATCCAAAGTACGACAGATGTCTTTTGTGGACTTTAGATAGTGGAGCAGCTGTACACGTTACCTACAGAAAGGAACTTTTTACAGAGATGGGCGAGCCGGAGCCCGAATATCGAGAATTGTACTCCTTCTCCAACCACACTTGCAAGGTTGTGGGAAAAGGAACTGTCGTTCACACTTGCAAGGTCGTGGGAAAAGGAACTGTTTACATCGAAGAGCTCGATACATTCATCCCTGATGTTTATTACATACCTTCAGCAACCAGTAATTTGCTTAGCAACCAGTAATTTGCTTAGTCAAAGTCATTTGTCTAGAGAGTTAAAGTTCCAGGTTCACCACCTCGAGAAAGCAAGTTACATAGTTAAAGATGGAGATATTGTTGCTGAAACCATGCTGATTGGTGGTGTTTATTACTTAGCACAGGCAAGTATGCAAACTCCAAAAAGGGAGAGCACAGGCCCAGAGAGAGTTGCTTCAGAGAGAGAACCCATTGCTATTCCCTCTGGAATGACCTCCCCCCCCGACATCAGAACTACCACTGACTTCCGCTCCTTCCGACAAAAACTAAAGACTCACCTGTTTCGATTAGCCGGCCTGGCCCAATCATAGTTTTATCTTACCTCCTGGCAGATAATTAATTGGGGAATTTCATGGGTAATTATTTTAAATTCAATTTTTTGGGGTATTTTTAGGGGTTGTTTTTAAATACTGCTTTTAATACTTTACTTGAAGGTAGTTTTATATAGCCTCCTCCATTTATGTATTTATGTATTTATTTATATGCATCCTATTTGTGTTTTAGCCTGACTGTACACCGCCCCGAGTCCCTTTTGGGAGAGGGGGCGGTCTAGAAATACGAAATAAAGTAAAGTATTCCAAAGGCTCCTAAAGCCAACAGAGAAAAAAGAAGCAGGTTGCTCAGAGCAAGCCTGAGGTTCCTCATGAAACTGTTAATGTTGAAAATTCATTTACTGGTAAACCTTTGCATTCCAGGTGTATCCACAAGTGGCATAGAAGATTGGGGCACGCCAGTTTCCGTGTTCTTAGAAAGATGCCAGAGTTCGCAAAAGGTTTGGATCTAAAGGGGTGTAAGGTGTTTTTGGATTGTGCAGTTTGCAGGAAAGCTAAATCCAAAGCAGCTGCAATTCCCAAACACGCTACACGCCTGTCAACACGCATTTTGATTTGGTACACACTGACATAGTGGGTCCTTTTCCACCATCATTTGGTGGTAGAAAGTATTTTCTAACAATTGTAGATAATCATTCTAGATATGGATTTGTATATCCTATGATAGAGAAATCTGAGACCTTTCAGATCTTTAAAGACTTTGCAGCTTTTGTTTCTACACAATACCAAGTTCGCATCGCCAGAATCCAAAGTGACTGTGGTGCAGAATTCATGTCTCAGCGTTGGACTGGATGCGTAAGAATGGAATTCTTCATCAGACATCCATATACACCGGCTCATAACGGAGTCATAGAAAGAACACAACTCATAAACAAAGTGCTACATGAGAAACCTTTATAAGCGGGTCCTAGTGTACTTAGATGACATTCTCATCTTCACCGAAACGATGGAGGAGCACATCAAAATGGTCCATCAGGTACTAAAGAAACTCCTAGCTGCAAACCTATATGCCAAGCTATCCAAATGCGAGTTCTTATAAGTTCTATAAGGCCAGTTCTATCACTGGCCTAGCCTTGACTAGCTAGGCCAGTGATGGCAAACCTTTTTGGCACCAAGTGCCCAAACCGGAATGCACATGGATGCACATGTGTGTGCATGCCAGAGCACTAGAAACCCAAAGATCAGCTGGCTTGTGCATACATACCTGTTTTATGGCTGGTGTTTTGGCTGTTTTCAGACCATTTTTCTGCTGTTTTAGGCCAAAAAATGACCTGAATGGCATTACTTTGAATTTTCTGGCACTCTGGTGCTGGCGAAGACCAGCTGGCCAGCATGCATGTGCATGCCGGAAACCAAAAGGGCAGCTGGCAATGGTTTGCATGCCCACAGAGAGGGCTCTGTGTGCCGCATCTTGCACATGTGCCATAGGTTCGCCATCATGGACCTAGGCTATCGAGTGTCGAGGGAGGGGGTAGAAATGGACCCAGGAAAAGTCAAAGCCATCCAGGAGTAGCGACCTCATCGAACCTGCAAGTAACTGCAGAGCTTTTTGAGGTTCGCAAACTTCTAACAGCAGCTCATCCGATCCTAAAACACCCAAACCCTGAGGAACCATTCGTCATTGAGGCAGATGCCAGTGATGTAGCCGTAGGGGCAGTCATCCTCCAGAAGAACAAGGAGGGGAACCTCCAACCATAGGACCTACACCTCCAGAAATCTCGACACTGAATGAAGGTGGGTAGTGTGGGAGAAAGAGGCTTTTGCAGTTCATTGGACACTATTAACCTGGCATCATGTCCTTAGAAGATCTTAAAGTTCAAACTCAATGGAGGAAATACCATCAAGGCAATCAACACCATGGCAATTCCAATTATTAGATACACAGCTGGAATAGTGGACTCAACTCAAGCAGAACTAAAAGCAATAGAAAGATCAGAAAATAATGACAATGAATCATGCCCTTCATCCTCAAAGTGACATTGACAGTTTCTACCTACTAAGGAAAATGGGTGGGTGGACAGGGTGTAGAATATTGCAAGTAGATCAAATGAAGAAGAAGAAAGGGCATTGGAAGAATATGTGAAAGACAATGAAGAAGATGCACTGAAGTTAATATACCAGGAAGACTTACTGACTACTAGAGACTCCAAACTGGCCTACAAGAAAGACCAAATGAAAAACAGAATGGAGGCAAGGGAAGACAAAGCACTACATGGCCAAAAACATAGCAGGAAAAACCATGACAATGTCTAAGAGCAGGAAAGTTGAAGAAAGAGACCGTGAGACTAATTCTGGCTGTACAAGATTCAATCAATTAAGATTTTCAAATATATAATTGGGCTTATATTTTATCAATTAAATCTAAGGTATGTGAATTTTTATTATTGATAATCACACAGTCAGCCAGATGTTCAGACTGGGTTTGGCATTTTTGTCTACCTATCGAGTCCTTACCAAAGACCTGGAATAGGCAGATCTAGGTGTTTGATTTTGTTAGAGGTATCATCGCAGAATGGAAGCGGTTCCAAGTAAAGCCACCTTCTGCAATTGTTTGATGGCAAATTTGTCAATGCCTATGGTGTTCAAGTGGTGTTCCAGTTGTTTTGGGATTGCACCCAAGTTGCCTATTTCTATTGGTACTACCCTTGCTTGCCTTTGCCACAGTCATTTCTATTTCTATTTGTTATATTTCCCAGTTCTTTCTCTTCTATTCTGTTGTCTTCAGCCACTGCCACATCCACTATCCAGTCTATTTTGTCTTTCTTATTGACAACAGTTAAGTCTGGAGTGTTATGTGGCAGATGCCTGTCTGTTTAATTCTAATTCTTCTTATTGTTGTTGTTATTAGTCAATCTTCAATTTGATTCACCATCTGGGATTGGTAAAAACTTAACAGTTCAAGTCCTAACCAAAGACCTAAGAGCTGTTAAGGTAGCCTTTAAGTATAAAGGCAGTTCCAAGTTTTTTTTTTCCAAAATCAGAATATTTACTAAATATCTACTAAATTCAAAATGTCCAGGTATCTAGGGAACTCTTTGGATATTGCTCGAAGGGCTCCTATTACGGTATGAACCAGATTTTTTTCTTTTCTAGAACAGTGGTAACATGCATGTTCTGGGCCAGATGTCTGTTTGGATTTGAACGTTCCACAAATCTTGGCATGTTCATTTTCAAGAACTTTGTCAAAATGGTGTTCCCAGTACTTTTTGCTGTATTCAAACTCAAACTTCTAGCAAAGCTTCCAATGTATAGTTTTGGCAACTCAATAATGACATTGTACATGAGGGGTGTCAAACTGGTGGCCCATGGTCTGGATGAATCACATGCAGGCCACCTCCACCCCAGCTCTGCGAAGGGAAAAAATGTGACAGCAAAGTGACACCACAAGTTTGATACCTGTGTTGTACATAATCAGTCTGTGCAATTTTGCTGCAACCATTGATCAGATGGTTTCATTTTTCTCATTGCATAAGTGACAGTTGTTACTGACATGCTGAATTTTTGTTTTCATGGAATAATTCTGCAAGGCATGTTCTTGAGCAGCTAAGATGAAGCCTTCAGTTTTTTTCTTCAGCACCCCTGATCTCAACCAGCTCCATGTTAGCTTTGTATTTGCCTTTCCTTCAAAGTCCTTCAGATATTGACTGTGCATAGGCTTTTTTTCCAGTTAGAAACTCAATGCTCAATTGTTTCCTTTCAATGTTCTGCTTTCAATTTCATTGTTTTCAAGAGGTTTCCCTTATTCCCCTCCTTCAGCAAAAGCTCTTTTGCTTTCTTTATGTAATCATTTAAGCCATGTTTTTCCTTAGTTTGTTTCACCTGTAAGAGACCTCTGTCATCTTGATATAGGCAAGTACAATGCAGCATGATTTGCACCATGCAAGCACAATGCACCATGGCATCCTGAGTTATAGGTAAATACAATGCACCATTAAATTAATATGATTTGTGTGTGTGCAGATCATGGTGCATTGTCATTAGTTTTCTTGTCTTTTGACCCAAGTTATCAAGTTCTAGCTGAGTCCAATCAATTATTCCTGAGTATCGCATTACAGGCACTGCCCAGGTGTTAATTGCCTTTATGATATTTCCTCCACTCAATTTTTTTTTTTGGGGGGGGGTGACTTTTATTGTTAAAAGAAAAAAAAAACATTGGACATGGTGAAACCATCTTGGCGATCTTTTCGCCATAAAGTATAACACAGATCTTTTGTGTATTCAATATCCATTACTACTTAATTATACATACATACTTAACCTCTTCTATATGGTTACAATTACATTGTGTATTACCTATATTGCCTATTTCAATCTATGCATCTTTGTGCTCGTTCGTTCCAACTTCCCTTCTTTAAATTCAACCACTGATAAAATCTATCCCAAATCTCATAGTATTCTGTCTCTCCTTTGTTCTTCAGTTCTACTGTCAGTCTATCACATTCTGCACAGTCAAGTATGTTCTTAGTTATTTCTCTTTCTTTAGGTATTTTTCTACTCTTCCATTGCTGGACATAAACTATTCTTGCAGCTGTTAAGATATGTAGCGTTAAATATATTAACTCTTTGCTTAAATCCTCTTTGACAATTCCTAATAGGAATATTTCTGGTTTGAGTTCCAATCTCTGTCCAGTCATTTCTTCCAACCACCTTCAAATCTTTTGCCAATATTCTTGTTTTGCTACATGACCACATGTGGTAGTAGGTGCCCAGAAATTGATCACATTTCCAGCATTTAGGTGATAATTTTTTATACATTTTGGCTAACCTGGCTGGATGTGCCACCTTTAGAACATTTTATATAGGTTCTCTTTGTACGATGTGGCCAAAGTTAGTTTCCTGTTTTTATCCCACAATTTTTCCCATTTTTCTAATTCGATGTTGTACCCAAAGTTCTTTACCTATACTACCATCGCTCTTCCTCCATTTTGTATTCTAATAAAAATTTATACATGTTTTGACCATTTTCTCCTCTGTCCCCAATAGAAGTTTATCTAATGGCATTAAATTCCTATTGATGTCCCATGTTCTCATATTTTTTGTATAACTTGACTGAATTTGTAAATATGACCACCATTCTAATTTCAATCCTTCTTTTAGTTGCAGTCTCAATTTTAATCCCCCCCGATCATCTAATATATATTTATACGTTACAATTTCCCCCAATTTATAAAGTTTGGCTTCTAGGGTGGAGAGCCAGTTCGGTATTTTCCTATAGTTTTGTTTTTTATTTTGTTCCATATCTCCAATAGAGCCTTTGGAATAATGTCTTTGGAAGCACTGATGCACCTTATGTCTTTCATACCAGAGGAATGCATGCCATTCTGCTTGTATATCATGACCCTCTAATGTTAATAATCTTTTGTTTCTTAAGGTTATCCATTGTTTGACCCAGGTGATCGCTGCTGCTTGGTAATATAATTCCCAATTGGGCAAACCAAACCCACCTCTTTCTTTGGCCTCCTGAAGTAGTTTCAATTTAATTCTTGACTTTCCCCCCTGTAATACATATTTCAACATAATTTTATTTAGATTGTCAAAGTACTGTCTCTCTAATTTTATAGGTATATTTTGAAATAGGAAAAGCAATTTTGGCAGAACACTCATTTTAATTGTGGCTATTCTACCCATAAAGGAGAGTTGAATGGCTTTCCATTTTTCCAAGTCTGTCTTTATCTGATTTAATAATTTAATTGTCCTCCTTAATCGATACGTACCTTGCCATCAGATAGATCCCTAAATACTTCAAATTTTTGCTAATTGAATCTGTATTCCCTTGATCAAATCATCTTTCTGTTTGTTAGTCATATTCTTAGCTATCATTTTAGTTTTTTCCTTGCTTACTTTTAGTCTGGCTACTTCTCCATATTCCTCCAGTACCTCCATGAGACTCAAACCCGATTGTAATGGTTCCTCCAGAATGAAAACTAAATTGGCTGCAAAAGCTTGCAATTTATAACTTTCTCCTTTAATTTCCAATCCTTTAATCTCTGTGTCTTTTCTTATTATTCTTGTTAGTACTTCCAAAGACAATATAAATAACAACGGGGATAATGGATAATCCTCCACTCAGCTTTGAGCTCAAGATTTTCCAGACTCTCTTTATGTATTTTGTTGAAGTAGCTTTCTTGACTTGGTTGTGCAACAGATCAGAAGCTTCCAAAATTCCTACATACCTGTACCCTTCTTCTGATATTACTGTGTTTATCAGCTCTTTATTATCGAGTTCAAATTTGCAAGCCAATTCATAGCCACAGTTTGTCTTGTTCAAAATGCTTGTTAGTGCTGCCAACGAAAGTACAAATAACAGAGGTGACAATGAGTTGCCTTGGAAAATTCCTTGTTTGATTTCAACTTCACCAAGTTCTTCTCCATAAGCCATCAGCTTAGTTTGCCATAGCTTCATGGAACTCTTTAGAAATTTCTGAACGTTGCTGCTCATTCCAAAAATTTCTAAGCATTTCTCAATCCAGCTGTGTGGAACAGAATCAAATGCTTTCTTATAATCAATTCAGGCCATAAACATTTTTTTCATCTTTTCTTTGAATTCTTCGAAACCAGTTATCATCATCATCATTATTAGTATATGACGTTGTTATATTAGCCAGGAGACACAATGCTATTGCATAGTAGTAGTTGGCTGCCAATTTACCAGCTCTCTTGTGAGACACGCCCACACGGTTCCCAGGGTGTGCCATTGGAGGGCAAACTGGCTTCGCACAAAAAAGAATGAGTGGCTCTTCCTGCCCTTCCCTTTACTAGAGTGGTCTCATAAGTGGGCATCAAAATCAGGAAGACGCAGAGCTGGCAGGAATCTGCCTGCACAGAGCACCAATTCATCCCAAGTGACACCTATTTATCTATTTGCATAAAACATGCTTTCAAACTGCTAGGTGGACAGAAGCTGAGGCAAGTGATGGGAGCTCACCTTGTGACACAGTGATACAATTCAAACTGCTGGAGCAGAGACTATTTCCAGCATTATTAAACCACTGAGTCAACTCCCCTCTTTGTATGTGAAGTGACCTCTTATCAAAACATCATTCTTGCTCTGTGGACAGTCTTTGAATATTGCCATTAAAATCCTGGCAATTGGTAGGGTCAATATATAGCAGACAGGTACTTAATTTTGTTCCCAGGCATGTTCGGGTCTTGTTGGGTTTTGATGTGAGGCTCATGAATATTTAATTTTATGGAAAAACTGTATCCTAAAAATAGAAGACAAAATGCTCTGCTGGTGAAATCTTAAATATATACTTTATATATTAACTACTACTTAAAAGATTTTTCTTTGCTTCTCTCTCCATAAATAACAAGAATGGAAAAATATTCAATTAAAGTTTTTTTTTTAATATTTAAGTGTGGGCCAGATGCTTGGGTTGCATCTCAGAAACTCAAGGTGTTAATTTATTTGCTGATGTTGCTAACTGAAATTAAAACCACATTCTTTTTGTAACAAAAATTAAAAAGCAAAAAGTTTAACATTAACATTTGGGACATTTATGGATCATGGTTTAAAGAACTGAAACACTCAACAATGGAACATCAATGAATGCAGGTTGCGGCCTTTAAAAATGTTAACTTTGCTTTAATGGATTTAAAATGGAACCTAAGTCATCAAAATATCTTAGTTTGAATTTACTGGAGACCTCTAGGAATCTATTTAAGAAGACTGACAGTGGATTCTTTGATTGTTTATTTACCTATTTATATGACATTTAGGAAAATCACATTTGTTGCCATCTTTGTTGGTGACAGAAAAAAATTGAATGCATGACTTATATGATTTGTGAATCATCCACATTTTTACATGGACAAAAAGATTTATGGAGATTTTGTTTAGTGTTATAAAACAAAAGATATAAATATATCCCAAGCTTGGATAACTTGGGCAGGACAGGAATTCAGCTCACAAGGTGCCAACTCTTACTGCAAAAGACATTTCTACTTTCTCCAGATCCACAAACACATTCCCAGGTAACCTCAAAGATTTCATTCTTGTCATCTGGTATCAAGTTCTGAGGGGATAGAAGTGATGCCATTGTCTGTGTGGATGTATGATCTATGATTCTCCAAAAGCTTACAGATAGAAGGTATCTCAGCAAAGCAAAGGAAAGCAGCATTATCTCATGTTTAGAAATGTTTTCATTAGTTTTCAAAAGCGGAATTCAAACTTTTTGAAGCCAAATTCATTCTTAGTTAAAAAATAAAGGAACAAGTTAATCACATTGTACATGGAAGAAAATATGGAAAAGGAACCAATTTGAATGAAATATGTTATGAACAAGTAAAATTGCAAATGCCAAGAGCTAATTTTTCATGTCATTTGGCCAGCTGTGAAGCAAGACAGGCAGGAAATTCAAGGGAGCAAACACGCAAAAAAGCTATAAAATATAAATTAGTTTATGCAGAAGATTAACTGCAAAAATCAGCTAGGTCAAGTAGAGCAATAAATAGATCCACTGATTCATGTAATTGTTTCTGCTTATAGTTTCATATGTTTTGCTAGACAAAGAAAAGTTTTTAAAAATAGGACCTTGCAGATTCCAAGGGAGACACATTTTTATTATCTCCAAACTGGACTTCTTGAGTTAGCCCATAGAGGTTTTACATTCTCCCATTTAATTAATTGTTAAAACTCATTTTTCCAATAAAATATATTTTGACTGAAAGGATAGATTCAATTAAGGCAAGCCTGTTTAAAGTTTATAGGATTAGTCTGCACTTTTCAGGTAGTAAACACTATTGAGAAATTTAACAGTGGCGTGAGGACTCATTTCTTAAACAACTTTTTTTTAAAATGAAAATCTTGCACATTTTAATATGAATGTTTTCACATGAAAAGTTGCAAGCTTTCAGTCATTTTTAAATGATTTCATCTTGTTAAATTTCAGTTAATATCATATCAAAGGATGTAGTATTTCAAGTATCAGAGAGGGTATGAGTACCATACTAATCACTAATTTATTTGTTTTTTTATAAAATTTATAAACTGTCTCATTCCAGAATCTCTAGGCACTACCGAAGTCACATTATATAATTTTGTAAATAGGTACAATCACCAATTCTATATCACAAATTGCCTATCTCAGTTTCCAGCTGTCCTAGATGCTGTAAAGACCGCAAGCTAGAAACAATCCTGGATGCATGGAGCTTCTTCCCCCACTCCACCCCCAATCTCTGTCTCTCTCTCACATTTGCTCACACACCCACAACATACTAAATTCAGAAGAATTTCTGTTTAGTTTTCCAAGCTGCAAGAGAAAGTGATATAAAACAAAAAAAAATAGATATATGCTACAATTTATCTTCTGTGAATGGTACATCATAACAGGTATTTCTTCGGTACTGATTAAAAGAAGATGTTCAACTGTTACTGATTGGTGTCATTAAGAAGCAGCCAAAGAAGAAAATCTATTCACAATCTCTATTTCAAACATAAAACACATTGGATTAATTGTTAGCAGGGCAGACTTTCAAAGGAGTTAGTTGACAAAAATACATCAACTTCAGTATACAGAATGTATCTCATATTCTGATTTTCTGATTAAATAGACTCATTTCTCATTAAATATGCTGATTAAATCACAAAGACAATTATATTCTCATTCAAAATGTAGAGGTGCAAGCTCTCACCCCAATTTTGTCCCTTCACAAAATTAGCCTGACTGGGGGGAAGAGGAAGAGCGCCAGACTTTTAGGGTATGCCAAAAATGTCCTAAGCCTCCACACATACTGTGGGGCACTACTGAACATGGCTTCAGGGTGGCCCGATAAGTATAATCTTTATTGTCATTGTACTTAAATACAACGAAATTGGTTTTAACCTCACTGGTGCAAAATTAAAGCAGAAATGAAAAAAGAAAAAAAAGAAAAAAAACTAGCGTGTGGATGGAGTGATTGTGGTTGTATTTAAAAGTCTAACAGCCCAAGGATAGAAACTATCTTTAAACCTCTTTGTTCGGCTGGCTATACTTTGATGTCTCCTGCCCGATGGTAGAAGTGCAAAGAGACACTGATCAGGGTGTGAATCATCTCTGAGTATCTTCCTTACTCTGCTAAAGCAGCGAGATCTGGCAATGTCATCCAGTGGTGTCAGAGGGCAACCAATGGTTTCTTGTGCCGAATTGATTACTCTCTGTAGGGCCTTCCTGTCCGCAGCAGTTAAACCAGCATACCATACTGTAATATAATATGTGAGGACACTTTCTATGGTGGATCGATAGAAAGAAGTCATCAGCCGTTGTTCCACCTGATTTTTTTGCAGGACTCTAAGGAAATGAAGTCTCTGTTGGGCCTTTCCAATCACCAGAGACGTGTTGTTTTTCCAGGTGAGATCTTGACTAATAAGCACTCCCAAGAATTTAAAAGAGGAAACCTTCTCCACACAGCCTCCCTCAATATACAATGGGGCAGGCTCCTCTCTGTGCTTCCGGAAATCTAGCACCATCTCCTTTGTCTTACTAGTATTTAGTTGAAAGTTGTTTCTTGAGCACCATGCAGATACCTTCTGTACCTCTCCCCTGTATGCTGATTCGTCCCCTCCAGTTAGGAGACCCAGCACTGTTGTGTAGATACATTATAGATTGGCAGTCACACAACATCTTTACTTTGAAATTATAGTGGAGACAAGCACAGAAAGCAGACATTGGATGAGAGAGATATGTATTCAAATTCTAATTAAAATATTGGGGGAAACTTAAAGAGGCTTATTGTCTGTAGTGATAAGCTTTTGATTGCCCATTCAGATGGTGGCTAAGGATTTGCGTCATGTGTTCCCCCAAAGAAATAAGCAAAGTTCCATCAACAAAAAATTAGATGCCAGAGGGTATTTTGGGGGGCAGGGGGAATATGGGCTTGCAAAAAAACTCTATTCATTTGTTCAAAAACAGTTATCATGTAATTACTCACACCACGTCTCGAGAAGCTCCATGCAAAAGCAGCAGTTCCACAATTTCCTTATGTCCATTCCTGGCAGCATCGTGAAGTGGCATATCATTCTGATACCCAGTCACATTCAGCAGTGCCCCATGTCTTATCAGTAATTCAACTATCTGCTTATGTCCATGATTACAGGCTTCATGCTAAATATTGAATGGGGAAAAAGCAATATAGAAGTGACAGAATAAGAATTGGCTCAACAAAAAACTGAAGCTTGATAAAGCAGGAAACCGATGCCCCTAAATTACAGATTTTTATTTATTGCAACCAAGACTGACTACTAGATAGCTTGGAGGTATAATTCATCATTCCAGGAATCTTGGCTGTAAGTAAAGGAAAAAAGCTTGTTTAAATTTCATCTGGCAGAAAAAAATGAACACAAAGTAACTATCCGTAATGTATTTTACCACTTTTCAGATTCTGCTTAGACTTTTAAAATCCATTTCTCTTGCATCTGAAAATGCAATAGAAATTCACCTGAAGAAAGAAACTAGCTTAATTCAGAAAGAACAAGGTAGGAACAAATAACAGGAAAAGCAAGAGAAAGAGGCTCTCAAAACTATTTGAGTTTATTAAACAAATGAAGTTTTTCCTTTTTCAGGACAAGCTGAGAAAGAGTTCATCTAAACCATCCCCTGTATCACATAGTCTCAACAAGAGTGAGATAAAGAACAAAGGAAGAATGGAAGGAATGAACCATTGAAATTACCAGTGGTGTCCAACCAGCATAATCTTTAATGTTGGGATCAGCTCCCTTTTTCAACAAGCATTCAACAGCAGAAAGATTACCCTAGAAAAAGGAAATGAAAACATAAAGCACTAAAATTTATTAAACGTTAACAATTTAAATTTATTGAAGAGCTATAAACCCAAAATAAAAAATAGGAAGATCAGTAAGGTAAGAGGACATCAAATATCCAACAGAATAAAGTAAAACATGAAAGTTTTTTTAGAAATGCAAATTTTAAAAAACCACTCTTTATAATAAATGATAAATATATTATAGGTAATTGATATTCTGATTTATGAATTTTTTAAATAAAATTTTTATTTTATTTTCAGACAAACACAAACACACAACACATGTAATATAAAAGCCTCTTCAATTACACACAATGTGACTCTTTCTGTGTCTTTTCCGTAGTCCTCACTTGACTTTTATCAAAATTCACATATTGACAATTAAGATATCTTTGTATACATTGTTATTATGCTTCCTCCTAATCTAAGTCGTTCAATCATTTTAGCATTGATAACATTCTCTAATAGTTTCCAATTCCAAATTTTTGTTAGTATCATCAATCTAATATACATGTATACAAATTGTTATAATTATTAAACATCCATTAAACCCATCTATTATTACATTCTTTCAACATAAGGCATATTAAATTTGAAGTAAATTTATATTATAACATTTTATTACATTATCCTGAAATCATCCAATGATATTACATCTTTATAATTTATTCTATATAGAATTGTTTATCTTTTATAAAAAGGCTTTTCAACATCATCTCCATGATCCTCACTTAGTTTGTATAAGATTTCATATTATCAATCTAGTATATATAAATTCTTTGTCATCATTATTAATCATTTATTTGACTATAGCTTTTATGTTGCACATTGCACTCAAAATTTAACTATATTTAACTAAATTTATTATGACATCATTCTATTATTTTAGCATTGATATTCTCTAATAATTTTCAATTCCATGTTTTTCTCCCATTATTAGGATCATCAATCTAATATACATATACAAATTGTTATAATTATTAAACATCCATTAAGCTTAGCTATTATTACATCCTTTCAACATAAAGCATATTAAATTTAAAGTAAATTTATATTATGACATTTTACTACATCATCCTGAAATCATCCAATGATATTACATCTTTATATTCTATTCTATATAAAATTGTTTAACTTTTATAAAAAGGCTTTTAACATCATCTCCATATCCTCATTTACAGTATTGCATAAAATTTCATATTATCAATCTAGTATATATAAATGCTTTGTTATCATTATTAGTCATTTATTTGACTATAGCTATTATTATGTTGTACATAGCACTCAAAATTTAACTACATTTAATTAAAATTTATTGTGACATTTCATTTCATCATCCTGTATCCTTCCCGATAGTGTCTCTTGCCATTTGTAAAGTCTGTATTCTAAATGTTTTCTTGATAAGTCTTATGTGAACTTCTCTTTAAGAACTTGTTGCTCATTGCATATCTTATAAGAATTTGAAACCCTTTATCTGCTCTTTTTATCAGCTTCACTTTTGTTATCATTAGTGCTTTTGCCGAGATTACTCTCATTATTTCTGCCAAATTTTCTCTTCTTTCTTCATCTATTTTCTGACATTCAAAATGAAGATCTGGTTCATCAATTTCTCCTTTCCATGTTTCACACTTGCCATTTCCCTCCACTCTGTTTGCTATCAGTGTCAACAATTTTCTTATCACTTTCATATGTCTCTGTTATTTTTTTAGCTTTGTCCTCAAACTTCATCGCTGTTCCCATACTTTTTGTATTTTGATCTATAATTTCAAGTCTCTTTTCAATTCTCTCTGTAATTATTAAAACTTTTTGAATTTCTAAGAAAGTTATTTGCAAAGTTAGTGCCTTTTCTTCTTCACTATTTTCCAGGTTATAAACACTTCCAAAACATCTGAGACTTTTTAGGTCAAACAAATTCAGTGGAATTCCAAGCTTTCTCTTTCCTTCAAAGGAACACCTGTATCAACAAAATGTTTTCACTGAGCTTTTCAGTAAACAAAGCTTATAGTTTTATCAGATATTGCCAAGCCTCTAGCCACTAGATGGCAGTGTTACCCTTTTTCCATCTGTTTCTGCCTCTCTATCTGAGAGAGGAAAAGAAAAAAAAAGTGTAAAAATTACACTGCGTCCCAGCCTTACAAGAGAAGAAGCTTTTAATCCACAAATACAAAAAATGGAGAAAGTATAGAGGAAGAAGGGAAAAAAGAGACCAGTCCAGTTTAAAAGCAAAAGGCATTTGTAAAGAGTCCATCCATAGAAAACAAACAAAGTTAAGGTAGAAAAGATAACACAATCATGCTATAAGATTAATATGGATGATGATGATGATGATGATGATGATGATGATGATTGTGTGTTATTTCAAAATAGCTATGTGAAAGTATGGAATGAAATGAAGGACAGGTTAAGAAGGGAAAGCTACATTTTATCATTGTTGGGGGAGAATTTCTATGGTAAAAATGAATGTACTATTAAAATGTCTGCTAAGTAAGACAGTTAAATGAATTTTGCCCAATTTTATGACCTCTCTCGCCACAAATAAGTGAGTCACTGCAGTTAAGTTAGTAACACATTTTAAGTGAATCTGACTTCCCATTAACTTTGCATGTCAGAGGTCACAAAAGGTGATCACATGACCCCAGGACAATGTAGCTGTCATAAATATGAGTCAGTTACCAAGTGTCTGAATTTTGATCATGGGAACCATGGGGATGCTGCAACAGTTGTAAATGTGAAAACTGGTAGTCACTTTTTTAGTGCTGTTGTAACTTTGAACAGCCACTAAATGAACTGTTATAAGATACCCAGCCTTTGTGTATCAAGAAGCATAAAACTGAAAAGCAAAATGATCAATCAAAAAGCTGTTTACTGCTTTTTTAAACTAGCAAATCAACAAGAGTATGTTAGCAGTAACTTTATCCATAGTTCCCTTGTTTTACCTAGTTTTAGAATATTTTAGAGCTAACTTTTGGTACAGTTGCCCCATGATCCCATTCAGTGTATCAATATGAAACATAAGCTTTGTATACATTTATGTACACTTACATAAACTAGAGGATTTTTTCAAAAACTCAGGAGTGCATGACATGTTTGCAAGAACAGAGATTTTGCCTTTCTTTTTACTTTTAATGAGTAATAAAAACATGGATTCCAGTTTACCACACAAATGGCTACATTTGTTCCATTAACTGTAAACTCATCAAACTTTTTCTGAACCAATGTTCTTTTAGGATATTTACTATGAGTGTCAAAGCTGTAAAATAGGAAAGACCACCCTGCAATTTCAATTAAGATTGATCTGAAATACACATATTTAATTTTAAATGCTTTTAACAGTCTCTTAAACAACTCAAAAGTTGAACTCATTTAATTTTCATTAAGTTTGGTGCATTAAGTCCTACATAGTAATGAAAACAGTATAGATTTATCTGATAATTAATGAAGTTGCAGAAGAATTAAATGTATTTTCCATTTACTCTCCCATGAGACTGTTTCTATTACACTGACAAGTTTAATTAGATAAGAAATTCAGAAAATAGTTGCAGCTACTTAATAGTGCAATCCAAATGGGACAATCCATGGCTGGGTGGGAAATAGGACAAAACAGGAAACTTCTTCTTTTAGTTAATTCCAGACCTTTCAAGATAGTTTTCCCCCCTAAAAGTTGTTTCCCGTTTTTGTTAAGCCTGTGTGTACTTGCTTTTTTATACTTTAGTTTGTACATTGCCTACAATTCCTAGAGTGGGATATATAGGTTGATAGTAATCATCACCATCATCATCCGTCATAAAAGAGTTTATTGTGCTTTAAAATTAGTCTTTGGCATTTTTTTTCTCTTCCATTTTTACAAGTAAAAGATTATTTTAAAAAATTAGGAAATTAACCAGGAGTCACACATAGTAAAAGCTGACTTACTTAACTTTATTGTAGTCATTAACTAGCACAAGAGAATTGGTATTCAAATATTCAAAACTAAATGGACAATATCAGTTCATGAAGACACAAATATAAAAAGGCAACATTAAAAATAAAAAATATGGTTTTCTGCCTGCATGGTCTTCTGTGATAAACCGAAGGACAGAAAGAGGGAGTAGTGACCTTCCTCCCATATTTGGGCATACCAGGGGTTGTAACACAAATACATACCTATTTCCCTGGCTCAACTGATAAGGAGGCGAGCCTGTGGCTTAGTGGCTAAGACTCCTGCCTACGATATAATACAGCCCAGGTTCAAATCCCAGTAAGGGTATGGCTAGCTGATGAGAGCTAATTAGCTCGAAATAGATCTATACTAGTCTCCCTTTATTTATTTATCAGTACAAATACAACACAAATATAAAAAGGCAACATTAAAAATAAAAAATATGGTTTTCTGCCTGCATGGTCTTCTGTGATAAGCCGAAGGACAGAAAGAGGGAGTAGTGACCTTCCTCCCATATTTGGGCATACCAGGGGTTGTAGCACAAATACACACACACACACACACACACACACACACACACACATATATATATATATATATATATGTTTTTACCATTTTTAAGTAGCCCAGAGTTGCTACACTTGGACGGGTGACATATAAATTTAATAAATAAAATACAAATACTATACAAATATGTACTGTATACTTATACCCATTTTCACTTTCACAAGGAAAAGGTTATTTTAAAAAATTAAGAAATTAACAAGGGAGTCTTCTTCTCTATTTCCTTTTTCTGCTTCAGGTGTCAAGGGAAAAACAAAATTCTGATTCTTGCTCTTCTGGCAGCCTCAACAATTGTTAATTGATATTATTGTGGTGTGTCTAACAAGGGGTCACGCATTGTAAAATCTGACAATAAATAAAATGAACTATTCAAAAAGAAACTACATGCCAATTTCACCAGTGATATGCTAGCAAAAATTCTTGATCAGTCTACCAGCAAGAACAAGGGAATCCAGAAAAGACTAAAGAGGGAAGAATGAATTCCTATCACATTTAAACTCCCTTCAGACAAGATACTTAGACTAAGGGCAGCTGTAATTAAATTCCAATGAATATCCAGTGGGAACTAGAGCAAACAAAAATCCTAATTTCCTTCTTAAAGTACTCCCCATCTGAAGGCAGGGTTCAGCAGCCTATCAATTTAGCTGGCCTCATTTTGGCTGATTAAGATTAGGGCTAAGCAAAATTTCAAAATTGCTAAAGTAACCATGTCCATTTCCAGATGCTGCTCCCATGTGGTCCCTACATATGTGCAGACACAACCCTTTTAATTCACTTATTTAGGCTAGTATAAGAGCCTTGGAATGTTTGACTTGGTTTGGCTTTGGCAATATCTGCATGTCTGAGAAAAGGGTTTATAGGAGGTGCAACCATAGCTTTATTTGGCGCCACTCCAATCCCTCTTTGGAAAGAACAAGGAGAAAGGAATTTCAACTCATTATGTAACTGATCCCCAGAGAATACCTTGCAATTTAAGGGAATTGGTTCCTTGAATTTCACTTCTAAAAATCTCATGAGAAAGGGCTTTAGAATTCCAAAGAATCAACTTGCTTATTCAAAACAAAATTGAAGGTATGTGCTATGCTTGTATTCCTACCTGAGAGGAACTCAAATTACACCTGCACATATTGTAAACTGATCAGATTCCTGGAGGAGAAAGGTCTAGTCACTGAGTCTCATCCATGAAAGTGAGGAATATCTTGGAAAGGCAGATATAGGTTTTCAAACTAAATGCAGCAAGGAAAAAACAACTAACAAAGAAAAATGAAGCCCTATAGGAAGACTGATGGCAACATATCATTCAGAGGATAAAAAACCCAAGATGATCAACTCCTGCCACTGGAGTTGAACAATTGATTTGATATCCTCTCCCTGAAAGAAAACGCATAGGCATCCGGAGTAGGGTCTTTATCAAGTGTTCCAGTGACAGGAAGAAAAGTAGCTCAGACAGAAGAGTCCACTAGGTACCCTGAAGAAATAAAGCCGTGTGATGGTGATTAGTGATTATCTATGGAGATTCTCAGTCTTCTAGGTCATGGTTGTCCCAAAAGTGCTTTTCCAAAAGGCAAATGAACTGACAAAGCTTCTTAGATGAGAAGTGAAACATTTTCAGGGAAAAACCAAGAAAATCGAGTTGCCTTTTAGAAAAGCACCTTTGGGACATCCCAGAGTTGTGGATGCTTCATTGCTGGAGGGCTTCAAGAAAAGACTGGATGGCCATTTGCCCAAGAAGATATGAGAACTTCTTCCTTGGGCAGAGATTTGAAGTCAGAAGACTTCCAAGATCCCTTCCAGCCTTACGATTCTATAAAATAGCAAGATTTTTTTCATTTATAAAATCATCTGATTGAAGACTAGCAATGGGGGAACTTAGAAATGAATAACACTATCTTTAAGATTCCTCTTTATTCCCATCATCCTTGAGCTCTCTTGCCAACTCTATTATCCTCATTATTCTTACAAGAACAGGATAACATTCTGCCACTTGTTACTGAGAATAGCAATAGCACTTAGACTCATATACAGTTTCACAGTGCTTTACAGCCCTCTCTAAGTGGTTTACAGGGTCAGCATATTGCTCCCAACAATCTGGGTGCTCATATTACTGACCTCAGAAGGATGGAAGGCTGAGTCAACCCTGATCTGTTCAGAATTAATCGCCTGACAGTGAACCAAGAATTAGTCTACAATACTGCATTCTAACCACTGTGCCACCACAATATTTTAAGAGTATAATAAAATGTATATGGAGCTTGTCCTTGTCCCATCTGATACAGGAAACAGCAGAAGCAGGAACAAACAGGTAAACAATGGGCAGCTGTTGCTGAGAGCATATATCCAGAATAGGGAAATCTCTCCAAATACTTTTCAGATAGGTATGTCCCAAAGAAGCCTGTTAACATTTTCCTCTTATGCAAAATATGAAACAATTTTGGTTCCTTTGATATTGTAGAAGGAACATTTATATTTAACCAGTGACAGTGTACAAAGCAGTAGTGAATTGCTCAGCTATGATTGTCAACCTGCATTTAAAGGAGAAAATATATGCATGTTTCTTTCCATTTGGTTAAATGAGTACACACAGTTTCTACCCTTTTTAATAGATTAGAAAGCGTGAATATTTGTCTAGGCTAGAGTCATACAGGAAGAACCAAGAATACATTACTTAGAACTTCTACTTCATTTTTCTTATCCAGTATAGTTGAAAAACAAATACATAACCTAGCTCTCCAAAAAAATAAAGTATTAGAAAAATAATGTGATTGCTCACATTTCTTACTTCCGCCATTACATGTAGTCCTCGACTTACAACAGTTCATTTAGTCACTGTTCAAAGTTACAACAGCAGTGGAAAAAGTGACTTATGACCAATTTTCAGTTACAGCCTTTGCAGCATCCCTATGGTCATGTGACAAAAATTCAGACGCTTGGCAACTGGTTCATATTTATGATCTTTGCTGTGTCCCAGGATCATGTGATCACCTTTTGCAATCCTCTGACAAGCAAAGTCAATGGAGAAGCCAGATTCACTTAACAACCTGGATACTAACTTAACTGCAATAATTCATTTAACAACTGTGATTTGAAAGGTTATAAAATGGGGCAAAATTCACTTAACAAATGTTTCACTTAGCAACATAAATTTTAGGCTCAATTGTGGTCTTAAGTTAAAGACTACCTGTATATTTTTCTTCAAACTACAATTATATTGAAAATCTGAAGGAAACAGATTTTCATTATAAGAAAGCTGCTATACCAAATGGTTTTCTAGAATATCTATAGTACTTCAGTCTCTTTCTTTATAAATAACTCTGTGAAAAAAAGTCCAGGAGTTATATTCTTGTGGCATTTTAATGATTTTAGAATGCTGATTTCAATTAACCAAAACAATAATTCCATCTAAGTTGATGCATCTTCATCATATAATTTTGAATAATTAAAAATCTATTATTTAGCTAGGGAATTTATATGCAATAACAAATAGATTCTATTTCCAATCAAAAGAAAAATATTTAGTTACACAAAATTCCAGTTGGATAATCTTGAAAATGCTCCATTTTTATTTTTCAAAACTGATATGCAATTTGGCATTTTCCTGGACTTGTAATGCTTATTGAAACAGCAGATCAAACCAAGGGGAGAGCATCCTTCTCGTTGGCAATATTTTGGTATCATGTACTCACTGAGAACAGATTAGTGCCCAATCTTTTGCGTTCAGGAATTGGTAAAAAGAATTCTTTCCCGTAGGAAATGACAATTGAACATTTTAATTAGGATTGCTCCTATACACACACACACTGTCCCCAAGGTTATGCAAATTTTTACAACACACAAGAACAAGTAATAAGCACCTGATAGCTGAGGTTAGAATGTAGTATTGCAGAGGACTGCTGACTGCCAGCTGACTGCAATTTGGCAGTTTAGATCTCACCAGGCTCAAGGTTGACTCAACCGTCCATCCTTCTGAGGTCAGTAACATGAGGACCCAAATTGTTAGAGGCAATATGCTGACTCTGTAAACTGCTTGCTATTGCTATCTCTATTCTAATGATTGAAACATCCTTACATGCATTCCTAATGTTGAAGAGCATTTCTTTTCATTATTACAATATCCACAGAACACCAAAAAAAGCACATACATATACTATAATGCAGTATCTCTGGAAAATAAAGGACGTAGACTCTGTTATATGAACTAAATGATTTAGAAATATCTCTTAACTCTTCTGTAATAGCAAAATAGAAAAAAATGTTATTTCATTGAAAATAAATATTCCAGAGAAGAGGTTAATTTACCTCAATAGAAGTAGTATGGAGTAAAGACTCCCCTTTATGGTTTCTCTTGGTTGATAAGTTTTTGGGAAATTTCTTGAGGAATGCCTCCCTTTCAGCACAATTTCTGGACACTTTTGGATGATCTGGATCACTGGCACATGCAAAGTCTTCCAAGTTCCTTAAGGGTGATGTTATTCCAGGCAATGGCAGAGATGGGGAAGAAACTGTACAGTCCATAATGGGAAAGGCCACCACAGAATTCCCGGGCAACTGCTCGGAGGCCTTTTTCAGCAATCGTGACTTCCGATGGAGAGTCCCCTCTTTTGTTTTGTGACATTTAGGCAAAGAAATGGGAGAGCCAGCAAACTGCCTGTCACACTTTAACTGAGTTGTTTCCTTTGCCAAGGAAAGCCACTCTTGGGAAGTCAGGTCTCCCCCAAAAACATTAGGCATAAGAGAAAAGTTGCAATTGCTACACTTCTCTTTAGGTTTCACAGGTCTACTATTGCTTGTTGAGCATTCACATGCATTCTCTGCAAGCTCTGTCCCAGTTATCAGCCTCAGCACTGGGGTATTTTTTGAGCAAGAACTGGGGATTGGATCTTTGCTTTCATTTAGGCCTACTTTATGCTTCTGACTGGAGTTTTCCTGCTGGCCCCTGAAAGCGTTCCCCTGTTTGCTGAAGTATTTTAAAGTCTTTTTTCTTAGCTCCTTCTTATATTCCTGCTGAGGTGTCTGTTCCTCTCTGAAAGGCTTCTCATGAGGAGATGAAGAAACAAAGTCATAGATGGAGGTTAAGTTACAAGACCCACTGTCCTTGACTGATTTCTTCAGCTGCTCTAATTTCTTTGGGCTTGTCTTCAGGGTGAATTTCATCCTCCTAGTGTGAGGACTGAAACTCATTTTAATTTGTTTCCTTTTCGTTTCTGCCTCTCCAACTTTTTTTCCCAAAGCAGGCAAGTTATCTTCACACTCTGACAAGGAAACGGAAGGAAGGAAGAAAAAACATTTAGTTTTATGTACACTATAACAATATTAGCTCTTATTGGTGGAATTATTTGTATCTGCACTGTTTCACTTAAGGCTGCAGTTATGATTAAATGCTTTTTCCATTCCAAAAAACTGTCATGCTTTTTGTATATAAACATTTCCTTCTAATTTCTCCAGTTTCTTATCATGTTTGGGTATAATATCTGACCAAAAATTCTGCAAAAAATCAGAAGAGTTCCACATATATAGAGCGTTAGTTTCCATGCAAAGTTATATCACAATAGAGATGAGTATTAGGGTTACTCGTAGTACAGTACATTCTGTTCTTCCTCCGTTTACTGAGATAACTTTCAGATTTGCAGAAAACATGTTGCCATTATGTTAAGATTTGCCTCAAAACAAAGATCAAAGGAACATAGAGTTCAGTAGTAGAAACATTCTTTACCTACAGAAAATGAGTTCAGTCCGAGCCTATAGAAGCAGGTCTAAGAAAAATATCTTACTACACCTGTTAAGTCACAGCCATCTGGTGAGCTGTAAGGACCACTGCTTTAACTGTAAATGCATCCATTAAGCATTTCAGCAGATAACTCATATTTAGAATGTGTTATATTATACTCTGTTCAGTTTAACTCAACACATTATGTAATTCTTCTAGGGATATTCTGTAGCTTCCAGTACTCTATGCCTCTCATGTGCTGTCAGTCACTTCTTTCACTCAATTTGCCCAGCATTATAAACTTTTCCATAAATACAATGGCCCCCATGATATCTACAATACCATGCACATCTGTCTCAATGTCACCTTTGAACATTCGTGATACATGTTCTCTATCTAGTTTTAGGACATGTGGAGAACAGATCGCTTCTTAGGTCTTCTTTGTGTAGAAATACTGAAAACTCAAATGGATTTACAAACCTTTAAGATTATTATGCATCTGTTGCTATAAAAGACTATAGAAATTCAAACACTATATAAAGTATCTTGCCTAATACAAAACATTTTTTAAAAGTGAAAGACAAGGACATTATACTATGGAAAATTTTAGTTACTTAGCATACTGAGATATGGTATGCAAATTGAAATATATAATTATTTTAAAAATTCGAATCCATTGAGACCAACTGAATTTAACATTACTTACACCACTCTGCATTAAAATCCCAATTATATATATTTTAGGGTATTTTATTAACAAGTTAATGTAACCAGAGGAATAAATATATACACATTCAATTTAAAAGAAAGATCAGAATCACTATAATCAAACTAAAATGCCCCTTGGCTTCTCTTAATGAATTGTACTCAACAGCTCTTATTAAAATCTTATTTTCTTATTTTCTATTATAGGTATTTTATTTTAATGGGTGAAAATCTCTGTGATTTGTGTCTCAAGGGCAGTATTTGCAAACTAAATTTGTAGAGTAAATTAATAGAACATAGGGCATAAAGTTGTAACGTTCATAACATCCTACATAAAATTTAATATATTAAACTGAATATTTGTTGATAAAGCAAGTTGCAAGGATAAGTTATTAATATAGCCTAAAGCAATGATGACCAATTAATGTTGAAATATTTCATTGGTACTTTAGTTAGGCCTATTAAAGAACTGGCTGGAAGCTATGGGTAGAACAAAACAGAAACAAAACAGAATTTTCTCCCAGTAGGTGGAGACATCATCCAGGCATGGGTATGACTCCATCAGGATCCAATAGGACTAGGTCTACAAGTATTAAAGACACACCCACGAGGCTCTTCCCCAGAAATAGACTCAGTCGATCCTTGGATTAGCTGTGTCTTCTATCTCTCCTTACCAAAAAAAAATTCTAATTCTATCCTAAATCTTCTCTACTTCTCCATTTGGCATTCCTCCTCAAATTTATCTCCCTTAGGCTCATTCTGAGCCGATCAGAACACAACAGCCTTTACGAGGCTCGTTCTCCTCAGACCTTGCTGCCTCAGCAGCCTAAGGTCTTTCGCCCGGCCTACGAGGCTTGCCCTCAGGCTTATTGGGCCGATCGCTGCTGCTGCGCTGCCCACAGAAGGAAAGATGCCTTTGAAGTGCCATTTGCTGAGCTGCGCTGCTGGCCCTGATCTACCAGGTCCTGGTCTACCAGCTTCAGCCCGGTCTACCAGCTTTGGCCAGCCCGATCTACCAGGCCCTGGTCTACCAGCTTCAGTCAGCCCGGTTTACCAGCCAGCCTCTCAGCCAGCCGATCTACCAGGACCTGGTCTACTGGCTTCCCTCGCTGCTGCACAAGAAGCTGGGCTAATTCTAGGCGACAAGCTGCTTGGTCGGCTCGGCATTTCAGGCACTCTTCAGGCCCCGACCTACCAGGTCCCGGCCTACCACAGACGGCAGTTAATTTGGGCGCGAAATTGACGGCGGCCATTTTGTTTGGGCGGGAAGGCCTTCTTCAACAGAAACTGTGAGTAATGGCGACCATCGAGGCTTCGGGCCCTCAGGGGGAGGATCCCATCAGCCCAATTGCTCCTTCTGCTCCAGCTCCAATGGAACTTTGGGGCAAAAAGAGGCCCCAGCCCAAGCATTCTGCTCCAAGGCCAGCTAAGGCTCAGGAAGTTCAAAAGGCACCTATTCTCAGTGCTACCTCTGACAAAGCCTGTGACCCTGCTCCTCGCAAGGCCACCTCTAAAACCAATCACTGCTCTGCTTCTAGTCCAGCTCTTAGAGTTCCTGTTCCTTCTAATTTTAATCCTATGGAGGATCTCTCCACTGACACCGATGGGGATGCCTCTCCACCAGCTTCTCCTTTGAACCCGGAGGATGGGATTGGTTTTCATGGTGACTCTGACTCTGAGGGGGATGGCAGCATTACTCCGGATAATGATGTGGGTTCCCCAGCGCCCAGAGTTGTCACCATGAACCCCGATGAGATGTCTGACATCATAGCTGCTGCTATTGAGCGGGGCATAGCTGCTGGCCTGCAACATTGGGCCCCGGCCCCGGCCTCTCTTCACAGGGCCTCTGCTAATAGGTCAAAGAGGGGGCGTTCTAACCTAGATCAAGGGGGTCCTTCTACAGGCTCTTCTCAGCCTTCTGCTGTGGATACTCAGGATCAGGCCACTCACAATTCTGAACTGTCAGAGGATGAGGACTTGTCTCCTGCTCCTTCTGCCTTGTTGGGCTTGTTCAAACCAGCCATGTTTCACTCTTTTATTTAAAGCTAAGGTCGTCTCTGGTATTCCACTTCTACGGAGGCTGATAAATCAGACACCACAGATCCCCTGTTCTCACGTCCTCCTATTGAAAAGGACATTGTTCCTTCCCCGAAGCTGTTTCTGGAGGTGATTCAAAACCAGTGGGGTTCCCCGGGGTCAGGGTCCCTCCCCTCTACTCTGGACAAACAGTTGTATAATGTCAGCCCAGAACTTACTAAACTTTTGGAGGTTCCTTCCATTGATCTTCCAGTGGTCTCCTTGTCTTCTCCTAACGCGGCTGCCAATGCTCCTGAGGATGCCCTCCGACCTGAGGACAAGCGTTTTCAGCAGTCGCTGGTAAAGGGTCATCAGTCAGCCGCTTGGGTGGTCAAGGCCGCCTCTTCTGCTTCCTTTTTCAATAGGGTTGCCCGTGCCCACCAGGACATGAATAAGCTGAAGGGGGCTATGTAGTATGCCGCTGATGCCTCCCTGGATGCAGCACGTTTCTCTGCCAGATCCATGGCTTCTTCCATCGCCACTAGATGTCTCCTTTGGCTGAAGCAGTGGCAGGCGGAGGCCAGAATGAAATGGTGCTTGGCGTCCGCACCTTTCTCACCTGGTCTGCTCTTTGGTCCACCTCTGGAGCTGCTCTTGGTGGAGTCCAAAGACAAACGCAAGGTGCTTCCTGCTGCAAATCGCAAATCTGATTCTAAACCTTCTCCCTTCTTCCGCAGGTCTTCCTTTCGCGGGACGGACGGGGGATTTGCCTACCCCTGTCCTCAGTGCCAGGCTCCCCCGAGACAAGGACAGCAGTTCCAGGACAGGTCCAACCGGAACTCCCAGAGGTTCTCCTATAGAAAACCCTTCAAGGGTGGATCAAACTGCACTTTCCGTAAACAGAAGTGAAGGCCCGGGGGATCTCCCCCTTGGAGGCCGCCTTTCCTCCTTCGCAGATCGCTGGGATGACATCACCAGCGACACTTGGATCAGGCGCACTATACGTTTTGGCCTGGCTCTGGAATTTCTTTCCAGTCCCCCGCAGACTTTCATACCTTGTCCCGTCTCCAGGGACACCTCCAAAAGGCATCTGGTTGAATTGGCTATCGGACACGTCCTCCAAATTCAAGCTATCGAGGAAGTTCCCATTGATCAACAAGGGCAGGGGTTTTACTCCTGTCTCTTTATCGTGCCTAAGTCTTTGGGGGATTGGAGAGCCATTCTCGACCTCAAATTTCTAAACAAATTTAGTTTATAGGAGGTTTAAAATTCATTCTCTGTTGTCCATTCTGGAGAGTATTCGACCCAATGACCTTCTCTCCTCCATTGACCTAACAGAGGCATACCTCCATGTCCCTATTCTTCCAGATCACAGGAAATTCGTCCGATTTTCTTATAATGGGAATCACTTCCAATACCGGGCCCTTCCATTTGGCTTATCATCGGCCCCGAGGGTCTTTACTAAGATTTTAGCCGCCCTGGCGGCCCATCTCAGATCTATGCCGGTTAGAATTCTCTGTTATCTTGATGATATTTTGTTACTGTCCAGGTCCTCACATCAGGCGCTCCAGGGCGTCCGGATCACCCTCCAGGCCTTAGCAGACCATGGCTTTCTGGTCAACTTGAAGAAGAGTCATCTGCAGCCGACGACCCGTCTCACAGATCTCGGGGCAGTGATAGACACCTCTTTGGAACAGGTATTTTTGTCCCCAGAGAGACAGGTGAGCATTCACGCCCTGGTCTCATCCATCCGTGACCAGCAGGCGGTTCCGCTCATCTTACTATCTCAACTCCTGGGCAAGATGGTGTCTGCATTCCACATCGTACCGTGGGCCAGATTCCACAGTCGCCAGCTTCAATGGCTCCTGCTCCCGTACCAAAAGGCAAACTGCAGCTGCTCCTCTCACAGAATTCTCCTGACATCGGAGGTAAGGCGATCTCTTCGCTGGTGGCTCTCTCCCACAGTGACACCGGGCTCCCTGTTTCGCGAACCCCCATACATCACACTAACAACAGACGCGAGCCTACAGGGTTGGGGAGCTCACATTCTATCTCAGACGGCGCAAGAACTCTGGTCTCGCTCCGACCAGAAGAACAGTTTCAACTGGTTGGAGCTCAAGGCCGTGTTCCTTGCCCTGCTCCGGTTCAAATCTCTCGTGGCCAATGCGCACATGCTCGTCCTTACGGACAATACCACCACCAAAGCACACATAAACCGGCAGGGGGAGGGACAAAATCCCAGCGCCTGATGACTCTGTCTTATCAACTAATGTCTTGGGCGGAGGCCCACCTGTCGTCACTTCGGTCCGAACACATATCAGGGATCCACAACGTACAGGCAGATCTACTCAGCTGCACTCACATAGATCCGGCAGAGTGGAGCTTACATCACAGAGTATTCCAGCAGCTGGCGGTCAGGTTCGGCCCGCCCGGTCCTCGACCTCTTTGCCTCTCAGGACAATGCACAGTTGCCAAGGTACTTCACCCGCTTCGCGTTCCCGGGGGCAGAGGGAGTGGATGCCCTAAGGTCCGTCTGGCCTCCGGGACTTCTGTATGCCTTTCCACCCACCCCACTCCTTCAGAGGGTAATCCGAAAGATGATAGTGGAAAGGGTGGAACTAATCTTAATTGCTCCTCGGTGGCCTCGCAGAGCCTGGTTTGCTGACCTCATGAATCTCTCAGTGGCTCCTCCATGGCAACTGCCCCAATTCCCTTCACTACTTTTGCAAGGGGCATGCCAGCATCCAGACCTTCCGTGGCTGCGCCTCACCGCTTGGAGGTTGAGCGGGAAGCTCTAAGAACTGCGAACCTCTCAGCGGAAGTTATCCGAACTATTCAATCTTCCAGGCGCCCTTCCACTAACCGCATTTATGACGCCACTTGGACTCAATTCTCTCTCTGGTGTCAATCAAAGGGCATTGTTCCTCTCGAGGCATCTGTTCCCCAAATTCTCCAATTTTTGCAACGGGGTCTGGACCTGGGACTGCCCCAAACACTCTCTGCCACCAGGTCGCAGCCCTTTCATCATTCCTCTCTCTGACTGCAGCTCAGCCTCTCCCTCATGAACCTCTGATTCGGCTTTTCTTGAGGGGTGCCACGAACATCAAGCCACCGACAATTCACAGATTCCCTACCTTGGATGTTTCTAAAGTCCTGGAGTCTCTCACCCAGTCTCCATTTGAGCCTTTGCATTCTGTGTCCATGCATGTCTTAACATTGAAAGTGGTTTTTCTTGTAGCCATTTCGTTGGCGTGGCGCATTTCTGAGTTGGCAGCGTTATCCACCAGGCAGGACCTATGTATCTTTCACCCGGACAGGCTAGTCCTCCGGCTTGATCCGACCTTTGTCCCCAAGGTAAATTCTGTTTTCCACAGATCCCAGGACATCGTGCTCCCAGATTTCTGCCCTCAACCATCACACGAGCTGGAACGTAAGTGGCGTTACCTTGATGTGCGTCGCGCTTTACGCATTTATATTACGCGAACTGCTTCTTTCAGACGATCTGAGGCTCTTTTCATAAAGTTCCTACCTGGAAGTAAGAAGGGATCCAAGGCCTCATCTTTGGACATCGGTCGCTGGGTAAGAGCGGCCATTTCCCGGGCGTATTCCGCTCTCTCTCTCTGCCAGTTCCGCCACATATCACGGCGCATTCCACATGCAGTGCGGCAACGTCTGCGGCTTGGGCTACTCAGGCTCCACTGGAGGATATTTGCCGAGCGGCTACATGGACTTCCATTACTCCATTCATCCGTCACTACAAGCTGGGCAGATACGCATCAGCTGATGCTTCCTTCGGACAGTGTGTGCTGCAGCGAATGGTGGCCACTTAATTTTATCAATTTATTTCCCTCCTGATGGGACTATTGGGCTTTGGTATGTCCCATGCCTGGATGATGTCTCCACCTACTGGGAGAATGGGCGTTGGTTCTTACCTGATACGCCCTTTCTCCAAATGGTGGAGACATCATCCAGCCCCACCCATTTTAGGGGTTTATTAGCTTACTTTCCTTTCTGAGGTGTACCTTTCCTGTCTTTTCTGTTCCTTGGGGAGAGATGGTACATATTGTTTCAGATTGCTTACACAGCGGTCTACAAGTCACTCCTTCATCTATTTCTGGTGAAGAGCCTCGTGGGCATGTCTTTAATACTTGTAGACCCAGTCCTATTGGATCCTGACGGAGTCATATCCATGCCTGGATGATGTCTCCACCATTTGGAGAAAGGGCGTATCAGGTAAGAACCAACGCCCAGTTCCATCACTAGAAAAAGTTTAAGTAATCTTCTATTGCAGCAAGACAATCTGTGAAGCCAGATTGCCAACAAGCTTAGAAACAAACATTCTACAGGTGACATTTACTCCTCATATTATTACTGTAATTGCAAAATATTTACCTGGATATAAATATTCATCTCCAGAAAATAGGACGGAGGTAGCTGTCAACTTTATTTTTAACTGCTTGTATTTGTACAGGCAAATATTGCCATTCTTCATCAAAATGAACCAAATGCAGAGAGCCTGTACAGTAATATTTTAGCCATTAGTGAATTATGTTTACAAATAGTCCTCAACTTATGACTGGCCACTTGGCCACCATACAAAGTTACAAAGGACCTTTCCACAAGCTACTTACAACCCATTTTTGAAATTCTGTTGGCCACCCCCTTGCAGTCATGATTTGGGCGCTTGGCAATCAGCCCCCATTTACTGCCACTTATACCATCCTATGGTCATGATTTATTATCTCTTTTTTTTTGCCTGAAACTAGCAGTTACTTCCAGTTTCTGGCAAAAAATGCCTATTGGTTAAAAGGGATTTGCTTAACAACTCCTGCAAAAAAGTATAAAAAGTGTGTAGAGAACCCCTTAACAATGACTTATGATTGTAATTTTAGGCTCCATTACAGTGAACCTGTATAGTAAGTATATTAATAATAACACTGCACAGTACCATATTAATCTTTGACTAAAGAAGCTGCAATTTTTCCCCCTTGTCAAGGGGGGATTTTTTTTTTAAAGGACAAGCTTTGTGCTAATGGATTCAAATTTATTGCCTGAAGTGACAAATTACAATATATTTCATTATTAAGCTGCTGCACAATGGGAATGGAAAGAAGCTTTCAGCGAGATCAAAATTTTTGTATCTGTCTATTAATTATACACATTTCGCTCCATAAAGTACTATATCCAGAAAGTATATATGTCTCAGGAGAATCTTTTGGAGTTAGCTGTTCAGAAGAAGTCAAGAATTTATTTCTCGTTACCTTTGGATTAAGCCTTTTAGGAATACATGCTTAAAACCAAAGCTCAAGGTCCATGATGATAATTAAGGCTAATTAATAGAAAATGAGTGGCTTTACTTTTTTTCAAACATGATTTTCAACGTTTTTGCTACTGCCCCTTATTCTGTTCTTAGCATTTTATCATGCCACACTGTGTTGTCTGTCCTCTCCAGATCTATTCTTCATCTTGTAGCTCTTATTCCACTAACTGGCATGAGCTGGATGATGAAAAACAGTCAAAGAAAACAAGACAGGAAATCGTAATGGAGTCGCCCTATTGTGGGCAAATTTGGGGGGGGGGGGTTGTTTAAGTGAACTGCTTCACTTATTGTGTGAAATCCTGGTGGCTTTTCTTCCCTGCCTAATCACTAGCCTTCTCTCTCCCAGCATTAGCATCCAAATGTTAATATGCTAATGCTAGGAGAGGGAAGGCTAGGGCTAGCAGAGAAAGGAAAGCCAAGAGGGTTTCTCTTTGCTAGTTGCTAGCCTTCCCTCCCCCAACATTACCATATTACAGCTGCTAATGCTGGGGGAGGGAAGGCTAGCGACACCAAAGAAAGAAAAACGAAGGACTTTGCCAACACCTCTTGTGGAATGGCCACTTGTGGAATTCTGTCACAAGTCCCCACAATGACATGGCCTGTCCTAATCATTGCTAAGCAACCTATCATAAATCAAAGACTACCTGATTCCAAAATGCACCTTGGGCTCAAAAAACTGCATTCACCATTTTATTCTAGATACAAATGATAGACAATATATTTGAACACATACCTATTTCCATAATGTTTAGTCTCAGCTTTACCCAAGCAGCATGTTTATTATATGAAAGTCAACTCTTGAAAAATAAGGTTTACTAATTTTTGAACAATTGTTAGTAGTCACGATCATGATCAATAATCATAACATTAGCATAGAATTTACAGATAGTTCTGGACTTACAACTGGTCATTTAATGATCACAGTCAAGATGATCTTGGAATAGGTGCTTTAATTCTGGCCTTTGTACAGTATCATGATGGGGACTACCCTGGTCACATTTTGGGCACTTAGTAATTTGTTCATATTTATTACTAGTTGCCAAGTGCCCTGCCATCACATGATTGCCATTTGCAATCTTCTGATAACTTACCCCAAAAGTCAATGTGGAAGCCGACAGGGAAGTTTAAAAGTGAGGGATGTTGGATTTGAGGTCTGTTTCCCCAGTGCACCAAGGGATTTCCCCTCACCTCTGTGCAGGAAGGGGGAATCCTTCCACACACTGGAGGAACAACCTCAAATCTGACAAAAATGCCCTTGAACACCAGCATTCTGAGCCTTTCAGAATGCTGGTATTTATTTGTAGGGGTCGAACTCCTAGTGAATGCCAGTGTTTCTGCCACTTCATTCTTTCCACATATTGGGCAAGCTGTGCCAATACAGTTGTCTACACATTTTCAGAAGGGAAAATGTTAGCAAACATCAGACCAATAAGATTTTAGTTAGATAAAATGAGATGAAAAGATAAGGTTTATTGTTATTTACCTATATGCACGGCACATTAAAATGAAATTCTGATGCCTCACTCTAAAAAGAAGGAACGCCTCCCACCAAACAATGTCACCATCCCAAGGATAACAATAATAACAGCAGCAGCACCAAAAATGGCAAGTTATACAAAAATGACACCAAAATGTATATTAATTACACTCCATTTTAAATATATAGTGGAAAAGAGTTTTTGTTCTTTCAAGCTACATAATTCCAGGTTTCAAAAAGTATTATTTCATTTACCTGAGAAGTCCTTGTCCTGCAGAGTTTGCAATTTGCTATAGAGTTTGATGATGTTGTCCAGTTTCCTGTTTATTTTCACATCCTGTTTAATGATTGGCACCTGACATATTGGGCAAGCTGTGCCAATACAATTGCCTACACAAGTTCTGAAAAATATAAATATGATTTCATGTGGGGAAAACTATACCTGGATAACAAACAACTATTTCTAACACATGGTTAAATAGGTCTTTATCTTAGATATACATAAGAACAAGACAACTGTTTACAGTACACTTAAAATGCTGAAGTCTTCACTGATAGCTTGTATAGGTTAATAGTTTGATACACAGTCTATGTTCATACATCACACTAAAGTGTAATTTAGAACAAAATGTACAAGTAAGAAAAATTACAGAGAGAAAGACAGTGGCATTAACTTTTGCATGCTCTCACTTTCTGGACTATAAATTTTACCTTTCTCTGTTACCAGGATTACCTGAGGCTATCCATAACCAAAAATTTCAAAAAAGCTAGCTTCATACTTGCTTATGTTTATATGAATCAGTTAATGATAATTACAATCCCTGATTCAAATAGGAAACTCACTGTAGTCTAAACAAATCAGACAAGGTTCTCCGAAATTCTATTTCTGATACTTCATATCATTATAAACAATGTCAACTTAGCTGCTTACAGGTTAGGAAACTGGATTCATTTCATATTACTCAGTATTTAATAATGGTTATAATGTATCAAACATATATCATCTCAAGAGTTTATTCATATTAAAACAAATTGTAACATTGCTTTAAATATTACAATAGGTTTTGTTTTAATAAAATGTTTGAGCAAGTAAACATGTTATAAATGAATTTTAAAACAACTAAATCTATTTCAAAAAGCAAACTTTTTTGGTTTCTGTTAGAAATCTGGGTTCAGTAACAATGGTCATGATTCAGCCAAGAATTAAGCACATTTGAAATCAAATCAAAATCAAGATAAGGTACCAGATATCAATGAGATGAAATGCTTAACTTTCAATAGAGAACATCTTAAAAACTTTATAATTAACTAAATAAATTTTGAGGAATAAAATCTGCTAATTCTCCATCTACCTAATGAGCTCTGGCTAAGTTTTAGAATGAGAACAAATAGTAGGTCTATGTATAGTTCTGTACTGTAGCATAAAAGAAGGATAAGTGTAAAGACAGACAATAAATAAGCAATTCTTTGCTGAAGGAAAAGCCACATCTGCATTAAAACAATTGTTCCATTATTGTGCTAAAAATATCCTTAGCTAAGGCTTTTCAAAATTATTCCTAATAATTAGAATCATAGTGTTTATAAGTCTTTTTGAGTTCAACAATCCAAATTCAAGGATCGTAGATGACTTTTAAGTTCTATTTGAACAGAGCTAATATGTAGGATACGCTCATCTCCTACTCTGCTTAATTGGTTCCACTGTCATATAGTTCATACCATTAGAAATTTATTTTCTACATTGTTTAGAATCTGACTTTCTACAATATAAATCCTTTATTTCAGTTCCTGCAGTATGGAAAGAGAGAGAACATATCTTGGCCTTATGTGGTATCTTTCAGATAGTTAAAGAACTTATCCTTTTCTGGGGTTTTTTGAAAGCTAAACATAAATGACTTTTCAATCTCTCTTCCTAGGACTTCATCTCAACTCTCCTGATAATTCTCCAAGCTTGTTCCAGTTCATTTGAATCTTACTTAAGGTGGTGCCTGAACCAGATACATTATCAAAGTGAGATCTGATTCAAGCAACATTTCCTTCCTATAATTTGGACTATTTTTGTTGTTGAAGTGCATTTTCAACTTACTATAGGTCTTGACCTAAATCATACCATAAATAACTGAATAATACATCAAGTATTATCATTACTAAACCAGGTATCCCCATGCTACACATTTAATGTTTGCTTCTTAAATGAATATATTTCCATTTATCTTTTAAATTTTATATTTTTTCTTTAATCCCTTTTTTATTCTATTCAAAACATTATTTTGAATTTTATTTATCTTTTAAAGTACAGTCCTCAGCTTACAACAGTTCATTTAGCTATCGTTCAATATTACAATGACACTGAAAAAAGTGAGTTATGACCATTTTTCACACTTACAATTGCAACATCCTCTTGGTCACATGATCAAAGTGAGATGGTTTGCAAGTGGTTCATACTTAAGATGATTGCAGTATTCCAGGGTCATGTGATCACCTTTTGTGACCTTCTTACAAGCAAAGTCAATGGGGAATCCAGATTCGCTTAACTTGTTACTAATTTAATAATCAAAATGATTCACTTAACAATAGTGGCAAGAAAAGTGAATCAAAATGATTCACTTAACAATAGTGGCAAGAAAAGCCATAAAATGAGGCAAACTCACTGAACAAATGTTTCACTTAGCAACATAAATTTTGGGTTCAATTGTGAGAAGAAAATGGTAAGTGAGCACCTATCTACCCTAAACGAGTTCAAATCACCAGGACCGGATCTTCAAAAAGGGGGAAAAAATAGATCTAGGAAACTACAGACCTATCAGCCTGACTTCAATACCAGAGAAGATTCTGGAAAAGATAATCAAGCAACGAATTAGCGAATACCAAGAAGCAAACAAAGTAATAGCCAAAAGCCATCATGGGTTTGTCAAAAACAGATCATGCCATACTAATCTTATTGCATTCTTTGACAAAGTGACAAAATTAGTGGATCAGAGGAATGCTGTCAATATAATTTACTTGGACTTCAGTAAGGCTTTTGATAAGGTAGACCATAACCTACTACTAGATAAAGTAGAAAAATGTTGGTTAGACAGCATCACCACCAGATGGATTCGTAACTGGCTGACCAACCGCACTCAATGTGTAGTCCTTAATGGAACTGCATCTACATGGAAGGAGGTATGCAGTGAAGTACCCCAAGGCTCTGTTTTGGGCCCAGTACTCTTCAATATCTTCATCAATGATTTGGATGAGGGGATAAATGGGGAACTCATCAAATTTGCAGATGACACCAAGCTGGCAGGAATAGCCAACACTCCAGAAGACAGGCTTAAGATACAGAAGGATCTTGACAAACTTGAACATTGGGCACTACCTAACAAAATGAAATTCAATGGTAAAAAAAAAGAAAGGTTCTATATTTAGACAAGAAAAACAAAATGCACAGGTACAGTATAGGTGACACCTTGCTCAATAGTAGTAACTGTGAGAGGGATCTTAGAATCCTAGTGGACAACCATTTAAATATGAGCCAGCAGTGTGCAGCAGCGGCCAAAAAAGCCAACACAGTTCTAGGCTGTATAAACAGAGGGATAGAATCAAGATCACGTGAAGTATTAATACCACTTTATAATGCCTTGGTAAGCCCACACTTGGAATACTGCATTCACTTTTGGTCGCCATGATGTAAAAAATATGTGGAAACTCTAGAAAGAGTGCAGAGAAGAGCAACAAATATGATTAGGAACTGGAGACTAAAACATATGAAGAATGGTTGCAAGAACTGGCTAGGTCTAGTTTAATGAAAAGAAGAACTAGGGGAGACATGATAGCAGTGTTCCAATATCTCAGGGGTTGCCACAAAGAAGAGGAAGTCAAACTATTCTCCAAAGCACCTGAGGGTAGAACAAGAAGCAATGGGTGGAAACTAATCAAGGAGAGAAGCAATTTAGAAGTGAGGATAAATTTCCTGACAGTTAGAACAATTAATCAGTGGAACAACTTGCCTCCAGAAGTTATGAATGCTTCAACACTAGACGTTTTTAAGAAAAGGTTGGTTAACTATTTGTCTGAAATGGTATAGGGTTTCCTGTCTAGGCAGGGGTTTGGACTAGAGGACCCCCAAGGTCCCTTCCAACTGTTGTTCTATTCTATTCAATAGAGAATATACATTGAAAGCAATGTGGCAAAAATGGGTCAGGCATAAGAGATTACCTATAGAAATCGCTTGGGGTTTTTTTCTTCCCCCACCCCTGCGCCCACTTTCACAGGGCAGACTGGAGAGGAAGAGATTATAAGGGACACAATGAGTAATATACTTGACTGTTTGCATAATGTACTTCCAGCTTCCAGTCCAGAATGTGCTAAAATTGCTAGTACATCCTTTTGATGTGTATTCCCCATTGTGTGTCTCTTTATTCTCTCATAATTCCTTTCTCTCCAATCCTCTGGTCTGTAAGGGAAAAAACAACAGGTCAAGCACAGAATAACATGTACTGACTGTAATGACAATCAAATGACTGAGGTATGAAGTAGAGGTAGCACTATAGCAAATAAGTGCTTTCCTAAGACAGAGAGGTATGGTTACATAAAAAGATATAATCATACTAGCAGCCACAAATAAAAAGCAACAACATATGATATTTACTTCGGACTAAAAACATGATCAAAATAGGCAGGTTTGGGAAAAACTTTATAACTATCATTTATTTTTCACATTGTTGAACCCTCCATCTCCCTTAGAATTATATCATGACTCACAGACAGAAGACATGTTCACAACTTCCTAGGTTCACAGGTTTCTTCAGAATGTTAGTACTGTCAAGAAGAGAATAAATGGAATTGAGTTATTTCTGTCCTAAATATTAGAATGGATACATTTTCATTGCATTTCCAAGATAAATAATATCAAGATAAACAAGCTATGTAAACACTATTTCTTCTACATAAACATAAAAAATGTACTAAGAAAAATGTGTTCATCTTTCCTTACTCAAATAACATCATTCTAGGTAGCTGTCTCTTGGGACATGTTAAGAATCCCACCTTCAATACAGAAAAACATGGCTAGCAATGTGGTATCAAGGATGGGCTGCAAATCCCATGGGTGTGTTTTTAGAATCTGGAGGACAGTTTAAGCTTCCCTGTAAAGCAGAAGCAAGTAGGTTTACAATAATTACAGCTTTGTTTGGTTGCATCAAAGCGCATCAAATTCATTAGACTTTTAAACTGTTTGAAATAGATCAGGGATCCTAATCTTTTTAGGTTGGAGCACATCTGAAATTTTGAAATCATGTTATGGGCTCAGTCATCCAATTGCTATACAAAACACCCATTTGGTAGTGGCAAAGCAGCTAAATTATTTGCTACTCCTCCTTCTAACCTTCCACCATATTGAGCAGATGGGCACATTGCCACCACTACCCAGCCCTTTTTTAAAATTATGTTTTAATTATTTTAACTTTTTCAAAATCCTTCAAGGGAATATACAGAATTTAGAAGCATAGCTGCAAATAAAGATTATATATCAGATTAGTACACTGCAGCATATTGGTTTCCTAATTATTAATTAAGAAAACCCAGAAAGTAAAGCATCTTCTATCTTACAATCAATGACTAATTACAGCATTGTTCAAGTTATTTCTCACGGTATTTGTTTGGTAAATTTCAACAGTGTTATACAACTATCAAAAGGGCTTCTGCACAAAAGGAAGCAGACATTAACAGGATGGCTACTTCCTTAGCTGTAACTTATTCCAGTGTTTTATAGCATGAGGGAAAACTGAAATGAAGCTGTCTTTAAATGTGCTGATAAGAAGCTACAGGTTCTTGTCTGGTTCTGGAAGGGATGGGTTACAACCAAAAAATCAGGATCCATGAATATTCAGGGCAACTTCGATAACAAGGTTTTAATGGAATGCTACCTTAAACTGTGCAAACCAGTGTTGAAACCCTTTATTCATTCTGCAATATTACTGTGATCTAGCCAGATCTGGACAAGGCTCATCCGCCCACATTGTCCTGCCTACCCGCTGACCCCCACCTGCCTTCTGGAGGCTGGAGAGGCCAAAAACGGGCCCATTTTTTGGCCTCCCTGGCCTCCAGAAAGGGGGGGGAAATACACACACATACACACACACACACACCCCTCATACACATCCCAAGGCAGACATATCCCTTTACTAACCTGCTTTCCATCCCAGGAGCATAACAAATTAAAGTTTAATTTGTATGCATTCTTTGAACTGCTAAATTGGCCTCGCCCACCATCACATGACTACCCAGCCATACCCACTTAGTCACATGATCACCTAGCCATGCCCACCCAGCTGGTCCAGCCCCCACCCCCCAACAGTCTGAGGGACTGTGAATTGGCCCAGTTTAAAAAGTTTGAGGACCTGTGCTCTAGAGTAACACCCAGGTCAGCCTTTATAACCTGGCAGTAGAGTTGGCTGCAATTCTTAATTCATTTGATGGACTCTATATTGAGGAAGGATGACCAGTGCCAACAAAGTAAGTGTTAGCTAGGAAATCTATAAGATAGGGAGTCACAACACATAACATTCTTCCAAAGAAAATTACCCTTTGAATATAAGTGAAAATGTCTATATTTAAGGAATTCCCTAATTTATGGAATAGATTCAATAACAGTAATCCCATTTCAAGGAGAACCATATCTAAAAGGAAAAATTAAAATAATTTTGTTTGCAAAATTGAGAGCTAATCTGGTGTGGTGGTTGAGACACAGGGCTAGAAACAGGGAGAGCATGTCTTCTATTTCACTTTATGTTTTGGTTCAAGGGCAAAACACTTCCAAAAAACCTTGCCATGAAAACTTCAAAGACTTGTCCAGGAGTCAACACTGACTTGAAAAACAAACAAAAGCAAGCAAACAAACAAAAACATCCCTCACTAATTGTCAGATACATTCTCTGCCATTTGATTTTGTTTAAAATTTAACATTTTATATAGAGCCAGCAAAGGCTGGAGTAGATCAATACATATAAATGCTGCCTCAAATCATTAATTTCCCTAGCTTTTTGTTATTGACAAGTTTTACACAACTCATAAAATCGGGGGTCTCCAACCATAGGAGTTGAAGTCCACAAGTCTTAAAGTTGGAAACCCCTGCACTAAACAATGTGGTCTATTGGCACAGGTTAGTCAGTGGGATCAGCTCTGAGCTGGAAACATCCGCAGGACCACTGGTAACAGCAAATATGACTTAATTTCCAAATCCCCTTTCCCCACCCAAAACCTTTCCGCCATCCCTTCCGCCCTCCTTTTTGCTCAGGCATAATCGGTTACCAAAGGGAGCACTTCAAGCACTCGGCCAATCGTCTCAAAGCCAGCCACGTTTCTTTCCACGGGGTTCCAGACTGCGGGTGCTGCTCCTGCGCCATGTGGTCGGCGGGCTTATTACCGGAACGGCTCCGTAGTACACCGGGTAGCATAATTCTTTCCTTCCCGCCAAATACAGGCCAGAAGACAAATACACCCAGCCCCAAAGAATCTGTTCAAATAGTGCGCTTCGCGATTTATGCAACAAGCGCATGTCAGTTGCCGAGGGCGCATGCGTGAAATTGTAGATATGTGAGATAAAGATTGATACTCTCAGGGATTTGGTTGCTCGCTTTCATAGCCCGCTTGAAGCTCTTTTTTTTAATTGGCGCCTGCAAATAATAGGGGGAAAACCCGGTGGTTTCATCCTTATGGCAATTCTAATCCCCACTTAGTTAACGGAAGAAAGTCTCAAGAGTCGCATTAAGTAGCTCTATGGCGCATTAGGCGTGGACTTTTTGCAACAAGCCTTTCGTTTCGCTTCGGCACCAAAAACCCCTACGAAGGGAAAGTTCCCGGATCTATGCGTATTCTATGACGCTATGACGTCTCGCGCCTCTGATTGATCTCCTTGTTCATAGAGGTTTATCGGGAAGGAGGTTTGCTAAAGGAAGTGAGCGCGTATATGGACCCGTGTGGTTGTTTTCACTGTATAATCTTGTTTATTGTTGTGAATCTGATTATCGCAGTAGTAATAGATTTAACAGATTAACAGAATTGGAAGGAATCTTGTAGATCATCTAGTGGTGCAACCCCTCCCCCCCCACTTGCCAAGCAGGAGACCCTACACCATTTCTGGGAGATGGCAATTCAGACTTTTCTTGAAAGCTTCCAGTGATGAAGCTCCCACAATCTCCGAAGGCAACCTGTTCCATTGGTTGATCGTTCTCAGTATCAGAAAATTTCTTCTTATTTCCAGGCTGAATCTCTCATTCAGTTTCCATCCATTATTCCTTGTCTGGCCTTCAGGTGCTTTGGAAAACCATCCTCTTTATAGAAGCCCCTCAAATATTGGAACACTGCTATCATGTCTCCCCTGGTCCTTCTCTTCATTAGACTAGCCATGCCCAGATCCTTTAACCATTCTTCATATGTTTTAGTCTCCAGTCCCCTAATAATCTTGGTTCCTCTTCTCTGCATTCTTTCTAGAGTCTCAACATCTTTTCTATAGTGTGGTGACCAAAACTGGATGCAGTATGACCTTACTAGGGCTTTATAGAGTGGTATTGTATCCCTCTGTTAATGCAATTTAGGATTGCATTGGCTTTTTGGGTTGCTGTTGCACACTGCTGGCTCATATTTAGCTGGTTGTCCACTAAGACTCCAAGATCCTTCTCACAGTTACTACTATTAAGTCTGATTTCTCCCAATCTATATGTGCACTTTTGTTTTTTCTTGTCTTTTGTCATGCCCCAACATATAATCTTTATACACTGTTGTTGCTCTCTAGCCCCATCTAGAGGCCGGAAGGACAAATGCCAATTATATTATTTTGAAGCTGACCCAACCTTTACGCATTGGCCCGCACTCTCAAAACCACTGCACACTGGGAAGACAGACTCCATTTCCTTATAGCATTTGGAGAAGGTAGAAGCACAATGAAGAATCCATCTTAATCTGTGGCACATGTTCATCCAAGAACAAACCCACATCCCACACAGAGCATCGCTGATGAGATTTAGATTACTTTAGATTTATTAATTGTTATGTTCAGCAGTAACTCAGTATTGCCTATCTTGAATTTGGTTCTCATTGTATTTTCCCCAGTTTCACCATATCCTGTTCTTTCAATAAAGCATCCATATCTACACACACAGTCTGTTTTATTGGAGGATGGTGGGTTTAGCTGCATATGAAACTGCACTTGGACTAACATGTAGTGAGGACAGAATAAAGTTACTTTTCTTTACATTTAACTTCATTTTGCTAGATAGGGCCCAGTGTTCAAGTCTGTAAAGATCCATCTAGGGTGCTGGCTATTTCTGCCAGCTTAATATCATCTGTAAATTTGGTAAGTTCCCCTTCTATTCCCTCATTTAAGTTGTTTATGAAGATATTGAAGAGTACTGGGCCTAAGATGAAACCTTGTTGTATCCCACTGCTTACTTCCCTCCATGTAGACATAGTACCATTAAGGACTACTCGTTGAGTATGGTTTGTCAGCCAGTTACAAATCCATTTGACGGTGATGCTATCTATCCCACTTTTTTCTAGCTTACCAAGAAGTAGGTTTTGGTCTACTTTAGTGGTTCCCAAACTTTTTCAGTCTACCACCCCCTTGGTGCTACAAACTGATCCTCAGTGCCCCCCCCAGTGGTGGAATTCCAATTTTTTTACTACTGGTTCTGTGGGCGTGGCTTGGTGGGCGTGGCTGGAGGGTGTCATGTGACTGGGCGGTTTGCACGACGGAAGGAAGATAGTAACAGTAAAATTCAAAACTCTAACAATTGCACATTTATTCAAAATCCAATTTAAAAACCTTTTTAGTTAATGTTAATTCAACAAAATTGTTGAACATGATCCAGTGATACCAGGTTTTCAAAGTCTGATAATCATTTATCAAGAACCTTAGTGACTAGTAAACTCAGTAAAATTTAGTAACTACTTCACTGTTCATTAAATTCTTAATGTGATGGATGGGCTTGATGAAGTGATACCAGTTTCCCAATGTCTGGTTTTAAGTCACTTAGCAGGAGTCTTAAATCACCACGTTCAATAATCTGGAATCAATTTCTTTGCTTGGAGAGAAGTTGGATGACCACACTGAAGCCATGTTCTACCAAATATGATGTTGGAAATGCAACAAGGAGCTTCTTAACCATTGTCCATAGTGCAGGATAGCGATCAGAAATTTCTTTCTGTAACCAAAATCTTGGTACGATTTCTTAAACTTTGGCTTCAGCTCAATGTCATTTTGCAGCTCTATGAGTTGTTCCTCCACTACCCCATCTTCCTCAGTATCTAAAAATGGATTTATCACCCAATCTGGAATTTCCATCAAAATAAGATCCTGATATCGCTCAGACATATCATTATCCATTTGACCATGTCCAAATGGTCACAAAAAACTTGAAGATCATCATCTTGTATCCCACCTTCCTTTTCTAGCTCAGACAAGCTCGGAAATTGGTATAGCTCGCGTGGTATATCATGTGGTGCCTTATGCAAAATAGTACTCAGAACCTCACTAATGGCTGGTAGGATGAGTTCTTCACCAATAGAATGTGGCTTTCCAGACTTAGCAATCAGCAATGAAATGTATGATGCACGCAAACCACGAGTGTTTTGTTGGGAAACATTGTAAAACATGTGACAGTGTTGGGCTCTTTTGCAAGTTGTCACGAACTGATTGAAAAAAAAGTTAGGTTCTTGTCTGCCTTGTCAGGATGTGCCTTCTTGTTGTTATTTTTCACAGCGTACTTTTTTATTTTTATAAAGATGGCATAATCGGGTGCAGTTGATATATACACCCATTTTATCATTGGCACTATATCTTGTATCCTTTGCTATGATAAAATAGTGCTTATAATTAAGCAAATGGGTTTAGATCCAGGGGAGCAGAACCAACTCAATGAAAGTAATACATAGAACTTAATTCTATGTAAATACTTCTTTAGGCAGAGTATTACTGTAAGATAAATGAATCACAAGCTCTGAATCTCATAATGTGGTTAAGGTGATAGACAATAAAGCAGGAAAGAGACCACTAGTTCTATCTCATCATGAACACCAGCTGAGGAACTTTTGGCTGCTCACTCTCCTTCGGCCAAATCCACCTTACAGGGTTGTTGTTGGGGAAAAGTAGGAGATGGAGCACTGGAAGGCTACCTTGAGTTGTGCAAAGGAAGACAGGATATAAATCTAATAATAAGTAATAGAAAAATATCTACTTTTTCAGAGACATTATCTTCTATCCTTCATAGCATGTGGTATGGATAGGAAAATCTAGAGACTTCCTCTTTGTTGCTTTGCTCATCTATGGCTGTGCAGTACACATACACCATTCAATGGATTTCTCTATTAGTGGGCACAGGCCAAAAGAATAAAGGCAGCTGGAACAAGAAGCTTGTAGTGGATTTTATTTATTACATTTTTATTCCACCTTTATTACTTTGTAGATAACTCAAGGCAAACATGCATAATACTACGGGTAGTCCTTGACTTACCACAGTTTATTTGCTGACCATTCAGTGTTGCAATGGCATTGAAAACATATGATTGTTTTTCAGTTGCAACCTTTCCAGCATCCCCATGAGCATGTGATCAAAATTCAGATGCTTGGCAACTGACTCATACTTATGACCATTGCTGTGTTCCAAGGTCATGCGATCCCCTTTTGCAACTTGTTGCCAAGTCGCGAGTGTCCTTGGAGCCACAGGGAGAAAGCTGTGATAGTGACAATGATGGGGAGAATGATCCTATGGTACGCAATCCAATACAGCCTTTTCAGCTGTCAGTGGTTCTCACGGGTAATAAGCGTTAAGGTTATGATGCACTGATAGATTCAGGCAGTACCTGGTGCTTGATAAGCCTGGCTACAGTAAAAGAATTGGGAATAAAAATCAGGAAATTGTCCTGGCCCATGCAGTTCGAACACGTAGATGGGTCTTTGCTGCCCCCCCCACCCCAGCCCTCCTGCTCCTGCTATTCATATCATGGAACAAATATGATTGGAATTCGGCCACCATTGGGAATTGATCAGGTTTATTGAAGTACCCTGGATGAGAGAGACCGTGATACTTGGTCTAGCATGGTTGGATAAGTGGGGTCCGACTATTTGGTGGGGGCACGTTGTAGACATTTACGGATTGGGGTCAGTCTGGACCCTCCACCCCATGAAAGACCAGGGTACAGGATGCGGATGTTGTGGTAGACCAGAAGATAAAGCCAACACTAGCAAAGACCGTACAAGATAAACTACCATTCCCTGACATATACCAAAATCTAGCAGAAATGTTTAGTGAACGAGAGTGTGATATACTTCTGCCACATCATTCCACTGACTGCGCTATTAAGATCCTACCTGGGGCTAAGCTCCCAAAACCCAAAATGTATTTGATGATGCACAAAGAGGAAATATGCAAATACATCAAGAAAAACCTTACTAGGGGCTTCATACAACCAGCTACCCTGATACTATTCAGGGAGAAAAAGGATGGAGGGTTATGTCTATGTATGGATTTTCATGGTATCAACAGGATGTGTATAGAACCGTGATGGCGAACCTATGGCACGCGCTGCCTTGTCAGCTGGCCAGCACGCATGCGCGCGCTGGCAAGCTGAGTTCACCTTTTTAAAAGCTATTTTTCGCCTTCCCCAGGCTCCAGAGGCTTTATAGGAGCCTGGGGAGGGCGAAAAGAGCCTCCCCCGCCCCCCCCGGAGGCTTCAGGGACCGTCCATGAAGCCTTCAGAATGCTTAAAACCACCCTCCAAGCAAACCGGAAGTGACTTCCGGGTTGCTCGGAGGGTCGTTTTAAGCGTTCCGAAGACTTCAGGGACCGTCCGAGGCTTCCCTGATGCCTTCGGAGCGCTTAAAATGACCCTCCGAGCAACCCGGAAGTCACTTCCGGTTTGCTCGGAGGGTGGTTTTAAGCACTCCGAAGGCTTCAGGGAAGCCTCTGGACAGGCCCTGAAACCTCCGGAGGGCCTCCGGGGGGTCAGGGGAGGCTCTTTTCGCCCTCCCCAGGCTCCTATAAAGCCCCTGGAGCATGGGGAGGGCAAAAAAAACCTGTAAAAATGGGGGGGGTCACGCGTTTTGCACGCATGCGCACTGGGGGGGTCGCGCATTGCATTATGGGTGCGGCACACCCGCACTCGACCCCCCTGCGCTCCCCCCACTTGTGGCACGTGAGCCAAAAAAGGTTCGCCATCACTGGTATAGAACATATGTATCTGCTGCCCCTTATAAAAAATATGCTAGCAAGGTTGTCGCAGGGAGTGGTTTTTACCAAACCACTGGATCTCTGTGAAGCTTATTACAGAATCAGGATATGAGAGAAGGATGATTGGAAGACAGCTTTCAACTGTCCCCTTGGGAGCTACCAATACCGTGTGATGCCCTTTGGGTTACAAGGAGCACTGGCAGTGATCATGCAGTTTATTAACGAGGTTCTGCATGAACACCTGTACGACGGTGTGTTAGTATATTTAGACAACATATTAATCTATATGAAAACCATGAAGGAACATGTCACATTGGTGCGTAAGATCCTCGCTAATTTATTGAAGGCTCACCTGTATGTGAAATTGACTAAGTGCGAATTTCACAAATCCCAATTAGATTACCTGGGATATCGAATTTCCCAGACTGGGCTAGAAATGGATCCATCAAAAGTATGGGCGGTATTAGCTTGGCAGCCACCCAGGACGCGGAAGCAGTTACAGAGCTTCCTGGGGTTTGCCAACTTCTACCGCCAATTCATTCCATTGTTCTCTAAAGTAGTGCTACCTTTAACTGATTTGTTAAAAAACAAGCATTTAGTCAGAAAACCTCGGCCTAGTCAACTACTGATGTGGGATATGGCATTCCAACAGGCTTTTGAAAAGCTGAAGACCTTGTGTGAAAAGCTGAAGACCATGTTATGGCATCCTAATGCTGCACAGCCATTTGTGGTGCAGGCTGATAATAGCAAAGTAGCAGTAGGGGCTATGTTGTTGCAGACCAATGAGAATGGAGATTTGCAACCATGTGCGTACACGTCTGGAAAAATAGGAGACTCAGAAAAACAGTGGGCTATCTGGAGGAGGCCTTCGTGGTTCGGTGGGCATTGTTAACCTGGCGACTCTTGCTGGAGGACACAGTAACCCCTTTCGAGGTATGAACCGATCACAAGAACCTGGAGGCCCTTCAGTCACCATGCAAATTATCACCTAAGCAGGTGTGGTGGGCCCTATACTTACATCAGTTCAATTTCCAACTTCAGTACATCCCGGGAGGTTGGAACTTTATGGTGGATGCCCTGTCACGAAAGCCGCAGTTTTGTGGCAATCATGATGAAATGAGATTCCTTGGTACCCCTGTCGCTGGAGGAAGGTATCGCAGCAGGGGTCTGCCCTAGGCCCTGGCGTGAAGGAGTCCCAGATGATATCACCCAAGCATTACAGACTGACCTACCCCTTGATCCATGGTTCTGTGCTAATAAACAAAAGCTTACTCAACAGGATGGGCTAGCCTGGAAGGGCTCAAAATTATATGTCTCAGCTAGCCAAAGAGTAGCAATATTGAGGCACTGCCATGATGCCAAAGTAACAGGACATTATGGGTTTGTAAAAACTTTGCACCTGACTAATAGACAATTCTGGTGGCCTAAGATGAAACATGACATAGATGAATACGTTCGTAGTTGCGACATATGTATAACCATGAAAAAGCAGCCAGGAAAATCCTCCGGTCTTTTACAACAAGTAGCCAATCCCATCTGTCCTTGGGAGGACATTGCCATGGATTTTATCATGGACCTCCCCGAAAGCAGGGGGAACACTGTAATCTGGACAGTTATTGATTTGTTCTCCAAAGAAGCCCACTTCACCACATGTACCAGTCTCCCACCGCCAGGAAATTGGCAAAACTGTTTATTCCGTATATATATATTGCTTGCACGGTATATCTCGGTGCATAATTTCTGATCGGGGGGTAGAGTTTACCACCCACTTTTGGCAAAGGTTCTTGAGAATGGTGGGGTCGTCCCACAGATTAAGTTCGGCATTCCATCCAGCAACCAATGGAGCAGCAGAAAGGGCCAATGTGGAGCAGTATGTCCATTGTTATGTGCAGTATCAGCAAACTAATTGGGCTGAGCTACTGCACATAACAATGCAGTACATAGCAGTACTGGGTATACCCCATTCCATATAGTCAGTGGGATCGAATTTGTGGCGATCCCTGAGTGTCCTCAGGAGCCACTGACTGATATGAACTTGAAAGATTGGATAGCTAGGATGCAAACAGTATGGGAACATGTCCACAATGCTCTCAAGGAAGCAGCTATCACGTTCAAGAAGCAGGGGGACAGGAAACGTAGTCTGCAACCAGTATTCAACGTAGGGGATAAGGTATTTCTATCTACAAAATACCTACGGTTAAAGGTGCCATGTAGGAAATTAGGTCCTAAATTTATAGGCCCCTTCCCTATTGTGAGGGTTATCAATCCAGTAACAGTAGAACTCAAGCTACCTCCTTTATTGGGAAAAACACACCCAGTGTTTCATAGTAGTCTTCTCTGCACAGCACACAACACATTATTACGGGGGGATCCTAACCCCTTGCCTCCACCAATCCACAGTGAGGGAGGCCAGTATTACAAAGTTACCCAGGGTCTCGATTCCCATAGGTATAGGGGCCATGTACAGTATCTGTGTGCCACACCTGATCAATTGATTCTATCGCCGACATCCTGGTAAACCAGGAATGGATACTGTTAATTGTATGACTTATCTTTCAGGTTCCACCCCAGTGGTAAGGGGGCAGCATGTCAGCCTTCGGGCTGCCATTCCCGGCACGCACGATATCTCCTGCTATTCCTGGTAGCGTTCCATCCTTCTGGCTGCATCCTCTTCCCGATTGGCAACAGACTGTTTGGGAGATGACGTCATCGCTGCACACCATGGCAGAGTGGGAAGGGGTTTCTGTTTAAACTGCTGCTGCAAGAATATTCATGGACTTCCTATGCCTGACCTGAACTGATCGCTGGACTAATTGGGCTTAAATGGACTGGGCTGGCTTGATTGTGGCTGTGGTGTTATTTATTTGCTTTGCAAGGGGGGATTGGGTTTATGGGTGGTTGTGGGTGTGACCTGGAGTAAGGGTGGGCAGGGTTATGCTAAGGAGGTGACTATGGGAGTGGTGGTTATGGGAGGGGCTGGGTGTATATAAGTGGGTGGAAAGGAAACCTGGTTAGATCCGACTTTGCCTGTATTATTTACCATTATAAGCCATTTGCTGCTGGTTATCACAAGTTTCACGAAGGAAGAGTAGATTTTAAACCAACAAAACAGCTTCTCTGGTCATGCTTTTGGCAAATGCCGGAACAGTGACAGCTGGATGGAGTCACTAAAGCAGTAGGCATGAGTGTCAGGCCTGCAGTCATATTCCTTTTAGGATCTTTGGCCTGCCACACTCTCTATTATTTTACTATGCTGTTTCATTAGTGGGGTAATTGGGAGGGGAATAGTAAGGAATAGAATTGTAGAATGTGTTGTTGTCAAAATAAAACATTCCTTTTTAGAAGCCCAAGGTCATTCTTTGTCTCTGCACCTCTGCAACTGACCGGAACTAGATGGGTGGAAATTCCAGCATGGCAGTGGAAAATTGGACCATGTGATGGACTTGTGGGTGTGGGGGCAAGATCATGAACTTTCAACTGGGTTGGACTTGCTACCCTTTGCTGAAGTGGCGAACAACAATGCGCTCCACAGCAGCAAGGGATTAACGGCTTTCCAAATTACCAGTGGCATGTAATTTGTTCCCATGCCTGAGCTGCCTAGAGAACCTCCTTCCTCCATATGTCTGAATGAATGGATGGACACTCTAAAGAAAGGACGGGAGAATATGAAGAAAGCTCTAGCAGATGCAGCAGAAGCCTACAAGAAGCAAGCTGATAAACACTGCTCGCTCCAAACCCCCTTTCGTGTGAGGGACAAAGTTTTCATGCCTACCAAATACATGAGATTAAGAATGCCTAGCAAGAAAATTGGGCCCAGAATTTCTAGGTCAATTCCCGATAGTGAAGATAATTATCCCAGTTACAGTTCAACTACCCAGAGGTCAAGGGAAGATTTACCCACTATTTCATTGTAGCTTGTTGAAGCCAGTAATTAGGTCCAGCATAATACCATCCACCCAAGCTTTCCCTCTTTCTGTAGTGATAGAGGGGGAAACACGTTATGAGGTGGAAAAAATTGTAGACTCCAGGCTTATAGGGGTCGCTTACAGTATTTAGTGCATTGGAAGGGTTACCCTTTGTCCGAAGCTACTTGGGTGAAAAGCTAAAACCTAGAAGTGGAGAAATTAGTAAAACAATTCCATGAAAAGTTTCCTGATAAGCCAAAGGGTCCCCGGGGGGAGGAGAGGTGGTTAATTGTGTTATGTTAACTTTTATGTTATTCTCTTTTCAGGAAACATTTTTCTTCTGAGGAGAGGATGCCTGCAGTCATACTCCTTTTAGGATCTTTGGCCTGGCACACACACTATTATTTTACTATGCTGTTTCATTAGTGCACCTGACTGGAACTAGATGGGTGGAATGCCAGCGTGGCAGTGGAAGATTGGACCATGTGATGGACTTGTGGGAGTGGGGGCAAGATCATGAACTTTCAACTGGGTGGGAAAGTTGGAAGCTTTCAGATTTAGGTTTCCCACAGATGTGCCAACATGTCTCTCTTATTAAATTGGAACGTTGATAAAAGCTATGCCTTGAACTCTGATTTAATTCTGGATGATATTTGGAATGCTGACAGTGAGTTTAAATGGACTCCAGAGGATGGTAGAGGTCAGGAAAGCCTGGAGGAACATTGTCCATGGGGCTGCGATGGGTTGGACATGACTTCACAACTAATAATATTGTCTCTAGCCTGCCATTTGTTCTAACCATGATTGAATCATTTCCCAATATTTTTTTGCCTCATTGCACGTCCACCACATATGATAGAAAGTGCCTGGTGTTTTTTTACACTTCCAACAATTTGGGACCAGATTTTTGAACATTTTGGAAAGCCGTGCTGGGGGGAGATGCCAACTGTAGAACATCTTATAAAGATTTTCTTTATACGCCGTAGCCAATGTTAGTTTCTGATTAAGTATCCAAAGTTTTTCCCACTTAGCCAATTCCACACTGTAACCGAAATTTTTCGCCCAGGCGGCCATGGTTTCTTTGACGTGTTCCTCCTCTAGTTTATATTCCAACAAGAATCTATGCAGCAATTTGATCAGTCTGTTTTCTGTCTGTATCAAAAGTTTATCTAATATTGTGTAGTCTTTGGCAATACCTTCGTTCTTCCTATCCTGTGCATACCTTGATTGTATCTGTAAATAAGACCACCATTCTACTTGTACTCCTTGTGATGTCAGTTCTGATCTGGTTTTGATCTCCCCCTGCCTGTTCAATAACTCTTTATATGTGACCATATTTTCTATGTTGATTAAATTTGGGTGTATGTATGCTTCCATCGTAGATAGCCAAATAGGTATTTTAGTATAGTGATCATGTTTAATTTTTTTCCATATTAGTAACAGAGATTGTCTGATGTAATGTCTACTAAAATATTTGTGTGCAGATCCTTTTCTATACCAGAGGAAGGCATGCCAGTCTGCTTGGAGGTCGTGGCCTTCCAATTTGAGTAATCTTTTATTTCTCAGCATTATCCATTCCCTTAGCCATGTTAGTATGGCCGCAGTATAATAGAGTTCCCAATCTGGTACGCCAAATCCTCCCTTTTCCTTAGTGTCTTGCATAGCCTTAAGTTTTATTCTTGGTTTTCTTCCCTGCCAAATAAATTTCGAAACCAATTGATTCGAATCCTTGAAGACACCTTTTTCTAATTTAATGGGAATATTCTGAAATAGGAAAAGAAATTTTGGTAATATATTCATTTTTATAACTGCAATCCTGCCCATCAGGGACAGTTGTAGGTTTTTCCATCTTTCTACGGTGTTTTCCCGAAAATACGGCATGTCCTGCTAATAAGCCCAGGCCTGGTTTTTGCCTGGTTTTTGAGGTGGGTGTAAATATACGCCCTCCCCTGAAAATAAGCCCAAGTGAAAGGGTGCCATGGCAAATACAGGAGGAAGCCCTTCCCTTCCCTAGTCACCTCAGCGCTTCTCGGCTCCTTAATCGGATCAGTTGAGCTGATCCGGCTTCCATTCAAAAAACAGCTGATTTGCGGGTGCTGCTCAGGCCATGGCCTCCGGCAAGTGCGGCTGCCTTTGCCATCAATTACGGCCACAAAAGCAGCAGGAGGCCAAGTGATGCACCCCACGCGCCTCGCCCCGGCCTTCTGAAGGGTACTGTAGCAGCAGCTATCCACAATTTTTTTATCATTATTTCGTCCCGACCCACGTGGCCCAGTGAGCCACGTGGATTGGGACAAAATAAGGGTAAAAAAATTGTGGATAGCTGCTGCTACAGTACCTTTCGGAAGGCCGGCTTGAGTATCCTGCTGCAAAAGTGGCTGCGCCCGAGACTGCTTTGGGGAGAGGAGGCAAAGGGGAAGCAATCAGCTTCATCTCGCCCTTGCCCTCAACCCCCCCCTTCGGCTGAGCTCAAGCAGAGAAGTGGCCCGCAGGGTTTCAGGAGCAAAGTTGAGGCTGACAGGAGTCAGGGCAGGGGGGAAAGTCCAGTGCGGCCCCAGCGCTTTTCTTTCCTTGGAAATGGAATCTTGGGAGTGGGAAACGGCATTCCCAGGAAGGGTGGGTATGTCAGTATGTGTATAAAAAACACAAAGCGAGGGAGCCAGCAGCCGTGGATTAAGGAGCTTTGTGAAACGTTATGTCTACACTCAAAGTTTGGCAAGGAAGGGAGAAGAGATACTTCCCTCTCTTGGCAGTGTTTTGCTTGAAAATATATGAGAATCGGCCAAAGAGAAGGAAGAATGAGACCTGCGAGGAGATGCTGCCGACACTGCTGCCTGCAGAGGCACAGACAGAGCGAATTTAATTGAAGACTTCTCCGGCCAGCCCACAAGACTATCTGAAGGGGGAGGGGGAGGAGATTTCCTGCACATTGGCAGCAGCGTCTTCTCACAAGGCTTCTTCTGACATCCCCAGTTGTATGGATTTCCATGCCTTCCTTTACGGGATGTTGCTTCGCCCCTGGGACATCGGGAGAAGCCCTGTGAGGAGACGCCACTGCCAATGTGTAGGAAATCCCCCCCCCCGCAGATCATCCTTTCAAAACGTAGTTTCACCAGGATGAAGAGGTGGCTGGAGGCGGCGTTTGCATCGGGTTGGGCTTTCTTTGCAAGGCGGACAATCTGGGGAGCAAGAGATTTAGGAAGCCTGGGCTGGCGTGTGTCCGTTTCTCCAGTGAAGCACATGATTCATCCCCAGGGGTGAACGTTTCACCCTTCGTCATCTCTCTGCCCTGGCTTGGAAGCTGCAGAGGAAGCCTGCTATGCCCGGGGAGGGGAGGGAGAAGTGACAGCAAGAGGAGCACATCTCGCTCCACACCTCTCGCTTCTCCCCCACCCCACCTGCCACCCGTCTCGCTAAAAAGATGGTGGGGAAAGGAAGCAGCCTAGATTCTGTTAGCATTGGGGCGGGGTGGGAGGAGTTGGGCTGCGAGACATGCGTCCTGCCCGAGACTTGCAGCTCCGCCGTGTTCCTTGCTGTTTTGTCCAGGGAAGTTGAACTCGCGAGATTTTTTTTTACAGGGTGCTTCCCTGGACAAAACAGCGAGAAACACGACGGAGCTGCAAGTCTTGGGTAGGACGCGTATGTTGCAGCCCAACTCCTCCCACCCCGCCCCAATGCTAACAGAATCCAGGCTGCTTCCCTTCCCCACCGTCTCTTTAGCGAGAGGGGTGGCAGGTGGGGTGGAGGAGAAGTGAGAGGTGTGGAGCGAGACCTGCCTTCTCTTGTCGTCTCTTCTCCTCCCCTCACTGGGCATGGCAGGCTTCCTCTGCAGCTTCCAAGCCGGGGCAGAGAGGAGGCAAAACGCTCACCCCTGGGGATGAATCAGACGCTTCACTGAAGAAAAGGCCCCACGCCAGCCCCGGCTTCCTAACTCTCTCACTCCCCAGATTGTCCCCCTTGCAAAGAAAGCCCAGCCCGACGCAGGGTGGTAACAGGACACATCAGAGCAGTGCCGGCCACTCGCTCGGCTGGTGCAAATAAGACCCCCACCCCACCCACCCCCGATAATAAGCCCAAGGCCATATTTCATGGGTCAAAATAAAATAAGCCCCTGTCTTATTTTCGGGGAAACACGGTAGATCTTTCTTAGTTTTATTAATCAAATTAGTATAATTATCTTCTTTGATGGTCACACACCTCGCAGATAAATGTATACCAAGATATTTAACTTTTTTGACAATTTGGATACCCAATTTCTTCGTTGACTCCTCTTTTGCTTTTGATGTCATATTTTTAGTCAGAATTTTGGTCTTTGTCATATTTATCTTTAAACCCGCTATTTTCCCATACTCTGTCAATTCCTCAATGAGTTTCGTACCAGACTTTATAGGATCTTCTAGCACAAATACTAGATCGTCCGCAAAGGCCTGTAACTTAAATTGCTCCTTTTTGATTTCTAGTCCCTTTATCTGTACCTCTTTACAGTATTCCTGGCTAATACTTCTAGGGTTAGTATAAACAGCAGGGGGGATAGGGGGCAACCTTGTCTTGTACCTTTCTGGATTACAATACTTTGTGTTAATTCACCATTGATTATTACTTTTTGGTTTGTATAAATTGCTCTGATCGTGTTTATAAATTTATCCCCACAATCCATGTATTCTAATTGTTGGTGCAAAAATTCCCAGTTGACATTATCAAATGTCTTTTGGGCATCCAGAAAGGTTAGTGCAACCTGTTTTTCATTGTGCACTTCATTGTATTCAAGAATGTTCAACATAATTCTCATATTGTTTTTAATTTGTCTTCTGGGGAGGAATCCGTTTTGATCTGTATGGATGAATGATGTAAGAAACTTTTTCAACCGTTCTGCTATTATTGAAGCAAAGATTTTGTAATCTGCATTTAGCAGTGAGATTGGTCTGTAGTTTTGTATAAACACCTGGTCTGTGTCCGCCTTAGGTAATAATACAATATTAGCCTCCGTCCATGATAACGGTGTCTTTGCCTCTTTCAACACAGCGTTATAAACTTCCAACAACATTGGGACAAGTATATCCTGGAATTCTTTATATATTTCCGCTGGCAGCCCATCCGGCCCTGCAGCTTTATTATTCTTTTGTCTTTGTATGGCCTCGATTATCTCTGATGTTTTGATGTCCTCATTGAGCATGTCCTTAATCTCCTCTGGTACCATTGGCAGATCTGACTTTTCCAAGTACTGTAATATTCCTTCCTTTGTATGGTCTCGGTTTTCTCTATATAATTGTTTATAGAACTCTTGAGTAATCCTTTTCTTTTCCTCTAGTTGGTAGCAGATCTCGCCTTTTTTATCTTGTAGTTTATTGATCCAATTCTCTTGCTTCTGCTTCCTCAACCTATAGGATAGCCACCGCCCCGGTTTATTTGCATTCTCAAAAAAGTTTTGTTTTGCTTTTTTTATAGATTGTGCCAATTTTGCTTTTTCAAATACAGCCAATTCATGTTTAATCAATTCCATGTTTCCTTTTATACTTCTGTTCTGCGGTTTCTTTTGAAGTTCATTCTCTAAATTTCTATACCTTTCTTTCAGCTCTCTTATTTTTAGATTCTCAGTTTTTTTCTTCCTGGCTGTGGCTGCTATTGTGACCCCTCTTATAAATGCCTTAGTTGTATCCCATAAGTTTTGTATGGATGTATCTCCTGGCCCGTTTTCTTTGAAGAAAAATCTTAATTCCTGGTTAACTCTTTTAATATATTCCTGATCTTTTAGAATGATCTATTGAGTAACCAGCGATAACTGCCCTTTTGTTTTTTCCAGATAATCCTCATGGGATTGTGGTCGGCCCATAGATTGGTTCTATATCTATCTTCTTCACTTCCGAAATTAACTCCATCGGCAGCCAGACCATATCTATCCTTGACCAGGATTCATGTCTATTCGAGTAGAAGGTATATTGCTTTCCCTCTGGACATCTTTCCTGCCATACATCATACAGATTAAGTTCTTCAGCCATTTGGAAGAATAACCTCGGCAAAGTTCTCCTAGCTCCTTTTTTCTTCTTTCCACTTTTATAGTCCCGTTTCGGGTCTCTAGCTTGCCTTTCTTAATGGACAGGTATTGTTTCATGTCCTGTCCTTAATCCCATTACCTGGAGGTGAAGTTTTTTTTATCTTGTGAATAGGCTGGCCCAATCTTTCTTAATTGCCACAAAATATCTGCTGGGGGCTGTTAAGAAAGACTGAGTCTGCTTTCTGTTTTTTAGAGCATATTTCTCAATTTCTCCCTTTTGGGAAATATAAAATTCTGCCTCTTAATATCCCCCAAAATATTTCATTCTTCTGGGGTGGGAGGGCTTCCCACAACAATATAACACAACGATACAAGCCACTATTGCTCATAATATTGCTATAATGGGAGCTGTTTGCTATATTCTGAGAATTTGTTATTTAAGGAATATTGTCAACTAAATCTTACTGCTCTGAATTGCAAAATTCTTATGATGAAGTTCCCCATAAGAATAACTTGCCTGCTCTAAATACCTTTTGAATAGAGATTTATGACTTCAGGTAAGATATCACAATACAAATGTCAGTGAGCCTGTTATAAATTGCTTTTGGAATCCCCATTCTATCTTTTATTGGGCTTAGAGTATTTTTATCTGAAAGTGATAAATTTTCCTATAAGTGCTTTGTATGCTTCAATAATTACAAATATATGGAAGAAGTTTGTGCATGCAGGTTTCTGCATAGGTGTCTTTATAAAAACATATTCAGTAAGAAAAAGGAAGAATGGGCTGAACCATGAAATGTTACTGAAGAAAAATAATGTGCCAAATAATATTTTCATTTTCTTTCTCCCATTTATAAAATTGATTCCTATGATATTTTTCTGAAGAATTGTGATGTTTTCTGTGATCATATAATATTGTGTAGGGCTTACTCTATTCTGCATCTGAGGCATTGTTGTGTGGCAGTGCTTTTCCAAATACTATTGGTGTTTAGTATGCATCATGCATTGTTTTTATAATACCCTTTGGTATTCGTTAAAGATTTCATTACAAATCGTATTCGTTACAAATCGTTAAAGATTTGTAGGTGTTCCCAGGCATGGAAGCTAGGAATTTACAATCATTCGAAGCCAATAGGTTGTAGTCATTTTTTCTGCATTGGAAATGGGCCTCTGCTGTTATTGCAGGATATACATACACATATACCGTATTTTTCGGAGTATGCACCTGTTTCCCTCAAAAAAGAGGCTGAAAATCTGGGTGCGTCTTCTACATGGAATAAAGCATTTTTTGCCTCCTGAAACCCTGCCCCCTTCACCAAAATGACCATGCATAGCCTTTAGGAGGCTTCCAGAGTGCTCTTGGGGGCTGAGGAGGGCAGAAATGAGCAAAAAATGGGCAATGTTTTGTTCAATTTTGCCCCCTCCCTGGCCCCCAGGAGCCTCCTAAAGGCTATGCATGCCCGTTTTTTGACAAAAAACAGGGCCTGTTTTCGCAAAAAATGCACTGTTTTTGCTCACTTTTGCCACCCCCTCTCCTGGAGCACTCAACAAGCCTCCTAAAGGCTATTCATGCCCTTTTTTTAAAAAAAAAAGGAAGGAGGCATTTTCGCAAAAAAGGCCATTTTTGGGAGGTCTGCAGAGTGCAAAAACTTTTTTTTTAATTTGCCTCTTCAAAATCTTGGTGCGTCTTATACTCTGGTGCGTCTTAAACTCTGAAAAATATGCTAGTTCTTTTTGAATGTTTTTTTTTGCATAGCACCACCATATTATTTATTGGATTGCTATTTTGTTATTAAATACAGTGTACATAATGCTCCCACCTATTTCCCCCCACAATAACCTCATTAGCTGAATTGGGCTGAGAGAGAACACGCGGTCTAAAATCACTCAGCTGGGTTTCATGTCTCATAAGACACCCACCAATCTGCCATTACATATAAAGATGGAGGTCATGTTGTCAGGTATCTTTTTTAAATGTCCATAGATTTCCTAAAAGCATAAGCAGTTTGTTGTCTCAGTAGCCAAGCTTTTAATCAATTGAACAGGGATCATTTGGGAAACCATGGCAGAATCTATAATTTAATGCTGGGATGTCCGACTACTTCAAACAAAGGTGGAGCAAGGAATAATGATTATATATGTGGTTGCTTAAACCTACACTCATTATTAAACTATCATGCTGCTGGAATGACACACAGAAGCTGGCTGTAACAAAATATTTCCAGACATCAATAAATGTACAGGGATTATTATAGTCTTTCTCTTCCCGAAATACGTCTCAAGTCTTAAGATTTTTGTTCTTCAGTCATCATTCGGGGAAAATATCTTATTAATTAAATACTTGGAAACTACATCTGGTAAGAGAACAAAGGATTCTAGAGCTGAACAACTGGCTAGAGGGTCGGTGTGCCAAAAAAACTTTGGATTCCTAAACCACGGTCTGCACTACCTCCATGATGGGCTTTTGGCAAGGAATGGGGCTGCACCTCACAAAGACTGGAAAGAATGTTTTTAGAAAACAGCTGTCTCAACTTATCAGGAGAGCTTTTAACTAAAATTGAGGAGGGAGTGTGACCAATCTTTAGGTTCTTCAGGAACTAATTCAAAGAAAACACTCCTAGAAATCAAGTCAAATAATGAGGTAAGGAGGGATGGGAAGGAAGACAAACTCAAATACCAAATAGGAGACATAGGAAACATACCCAGAGTCAGACATAAAGACCTTAAGTGTCTATATACAAATGCAAAAGTTTGGGGAAGAAACAGGGTGAACTTAACTATTAATACATGAAGTTAGATATGATATAGTTGGAATTACAGAAACCTGATGGGACGAAACTCATGACTGGAACATACTGGCAGAAGGATACAAACTGTTAAAAAAAAACCAGATCCCATAAAAAAGGAGGTGGAGTTGCACTGTATGTAAAGGAACACTACATCGCTACAGTAATGTACGAAACCAAAGACAAAAACCTCCTAGAATAGATAAGGGTCAGCATAAAAGAAAAAAAGAATGACGTTGCCCATGGTGTACACTATAGACCACCCAATCAAGCAGAAAAAATAGATGAAATTTTTGCCAACCAGCTAACAAAAATATGTAGGAAGTACACTATGATAGTAATGGGGGAACTTCAATTACACTGACTTCAATTGGATGACTAATTCTGCACCAAGTGACAAATTGAATAGGTTCCTAACAACCTAGCTGACAACTTTGTTGTTCAAAAGGTAGGAGGGAACTAGAGGCACAACCATACTGGACTCAATACTGACAAACAGAGAAGAAGTGATAGAAGGAGTTCAAATCACTGGAACCTTGGGTGAGAGTGACCATGTCATACTAGAATTCAACATAATGCAAACACAAGTGATAGAACATAATAATACTAAAGTCCTAGATTTTAAAAGAGCTGATTTTAACAAACTCAGAGAGAACTTCAGAAAGATTTCTTGGATGAAAATCCCAAAGTGGAAAACAACTCAAGAAGCTTGGGAAACTCTGAAAAGTACAACCATAAAAGCACAGACCAGCACAATACCACCGAAAAAGAAAAACAAGAAATCCAAGAAGAAACCAGCATGGTTGCATAAAGATCTCTCTGACAAATTGAAAGACATAAAGGACAAGTACAAAAAGTGGAAAGAGGAACACATAATTAAGGCAGAATATCAGCAGATAGCCAGAATCTGCAAAGACTAAGTCAGGAAAGCAAAGGCTCAGAATGAACAAAGATTTGGAACAAAAGTCAAAGATAATAAAAAAGTTTCTTCCAACATATAAATAACAAGAAAAAAATAATAAAGAAAACAGCTGGTTCACTAAAGAGAGAAGACAACAAAGAAGTAACAGGCAGAGCTGCTTAACTCATTCTTTGCATCAGTCTTCATAAAGAAAGAAACTATAGTCCAATCTACCAAAAACATAACTGTAAAATACAGACTAGAAATGTTAAAATAAGCAATAGATACATAAATAAATAGTAAGAGAACATCTGTCTGATCTTGATGGATACAAATCACTGTGACCTGATGGATTACAGATGTCATCTCAGCTGACAGATGTCATCTCAGAATCACTGTACCACATCTTTCAAAAAATCTTGGAGCGCTGGGGAACTACCAGAGGACTGGAAAAGAGCTGATGTGGTTCCCATCTTCAAAAAAGGAAGAAAAATCAAACCCAGGAAACTACAGACCAATCAGCCTAACATCAATACCTGGGAAGATATTGGAAAGATAATAAAAAACAGATCTGCCAACATTTAGAAGTGAGTAAAGTAATAACTAGAAGTCAGCATGGGTTTGTTAAAAACAGATGAAGCCAAACCAGTCTAATTTCATTCTTCAACAGAGTAACTACTGTAACTTAGGAGACCAGCGAAATGTCAGTTGGTCTTACCTGAATTGCATGTCTCGAAGGTGGTGCAACAGCTGGGTATTAACATGGCCCATTTGCCCGGAGACTGAGGTAAATCTTGAGGCCATACCTCTGCTCCTCCTCCTGACTCCCCCAGATTAACTGATGGTCTGGTTGAAGGAAGGGCCTGGGAAGGAAGGGAATAGGAACACACACACACCTCCCTTCCTGGTCCCTGACTGACCAGAGCTAACTAACTCAGGCCCTAAGCACAGGGCGCACCTAACGGGTGGGAAGTGACTACTCCCACACCACCTTCGAGACATGCAGTTCAGGTAAGACCAACTGACAGTCTCCGAAGTGGGGTGTGGGAGGAGTCACAGTTGGGACATACCAAAGCTAGATGTCCATGGGAGGGAATCATTGGGCCTGAGCCCCCCCCCCCCCGAGAGTCCAGGACTCCCTGAAGAACCCTCTTCCCGAAGGCAGCCTCCGCGGAGGTGGAGGCATCCAGCTGGTAGTGTCTGATGAATGGCGAGGACAATGACCAGGCAGTTGCTCTGCAGATCTCCTTGATGGATGCCTGGGTGGCCCAGGCTGCGGAGGTGGCCGCACTCCTGGTGGAATGCACGGTGATGCCCTCCAGTACCTGGAGCCCTTGTGCCTCGTAGGCCTTGGAGATGGCCAGTCTGATCCATCTGCTGATGATGGCCGGGGAGACCTTAGCTCCTCAGGTAGAAGGTTGGAAGGGGATGAAGAGTGCCTCCGACCGTCTGAAGATTGCTGTGCATTTCAGATATATGCGCAGGCCCTTCTTATGTCCAGGCGGTGCCAGGACTTTTCCCTTTCCCTGGAGGGGTTCGGACAGAAGTCCGGGAGAACTATCTCCTGAGCCCTATGGAAGGGAGAGTTGATCTTGGGCATTAAGGCAGGGTCGAGTCTGAGGACGACCTGGTTGTCATGGAAGGAACAAAGATCCGCCCTGCTGGAGAGAGCATTAAGCTCGGACACCCTCCTGGCCGAAGTGATCGCTACCAGGAAGACCACCTTGAGGGTCAGGAATTGTAGGCTCACCTCCCTCAGGGGCTCGAAGGGTGCCTCCATCAGTGCCTGGAGCACTGTGGGTAGGTCCCAGGTGGGGAAGCGGTGGACCACCGGAGGCCGCAGGTTCACTGCCCCTTTGAGGAATCGCCTGATAACTGGGTACTGGGACAAGGATCAGGAGCCCCCCCCAAAACTGTGGCTAAGGCTGAGACCTGCCTCCTGAGGGTACTGTGTGCCAAACCCTTCTCTAGGCCATCCTGGAGGAAGTCCAGCACCTGGGGCATGGAGGCCGAGGTCAGGTCTATCCCCGCAGCCCAGCACCAAGTCGCAAAGGTGGCCCAGGATGCATTGTAGATGCAAGTGGTGAAAGCCTTTCTGGAAGCTTCAATGGTCCTGATGACCCTGGTGGAGAAGTGGGCTTCCCTTAGCTGCTCCCATTCAAGTGCCAGGCGGTCAGGTGGAGCCACTCCGGATCTGGGTGTTCCAGAGTCCCCTGGCACAGAGCCATCTCCCCCTGTGGAATTCTCCAATGGGGTAGCATCAACATGTCCACCAGGTCTGCAAACCAGGGATGACGGGGCCAATAGGGAGCCACTAGAACGACCTCTGCCCTCTCTACTACTAGCTTCCTCAGGACCCTGGGGAGGAGGGGAAGGGGAGAGGCGTAGAGGAGGCCCGCCGGCCATCTGCAGCATAGGGCGTCGGTGTCCACTGCTCCTCAAGTCAGGAACCTTGAGATGAACCTCAGCAGCTGGTTGTTCGACGGGGAGGCGAAGAGATCCACTGTCGGCTGACCAAATCTCTGGCAAATCTGTTCGAAGATGCTGGGATGGAGCTGCCACTCCCCATTGTCCACTGTCTCTCTGCTGAGCCAGTTCGCTTGTTGGTTCTCTACCCCAGAGATGTGCTCTGCCCGAATAGATCAGAGGTTCCACTCAGCTCCCCAGCTGAAGAGCTTTGTTGCATAGTGCTTTGGAGTGTGTGCCTCCCTGCTTGTTCATGTGCGCCTTGGCTGCCACGTTGTCTGTCAGGACCAGGATATGATGCCCAGAGACTGTCGCCCTGAAGTGTTGGAGGGTTTGGTGGATCGCTCTGAGCTCCAGCCACTTGATGTTCTTCTGCAGGTCCGTTGGGGTCCAGCGACCCTGCACTAGCTGGGACTCCAGGTGTGCCCCCCCAACCGAACAGACTTGCGTCTGTCGTTAGGACCATCCTGTCTGGTTCCCTGAACAGGGATCCCTTGCCCAGAGCCAGCGACAGTCACCAATGGAGGGAAAGGAGCACCTGGGGTGTCACGAGGACTTTGAAACTTGCATTGCTTGTCCTGTCCCTCTGGTGTGGAAGTAGGAACCACTGCAGCTCTCTGGCGTGGAAGCGAGCCCAGGGCATGATCCCGATGCAGGAGATGAGTTTTCCGAGTAGCCTGGAGAGATGAGCTACGGGAATAGAGCGAATCTTGCGACTCTCCTGAACCAGCTGAACAATACTGTCTTGAGGTAGGCCATCTTGAACCTGTGGTAGACCAGTCTGGAGTTCAGTAACTTGAGGTCCAAGATGGCCCTCCACTCCCCTGAACTCTTGGGAACTATAAACAGATTTGAATAGAATCCTGACGCCTTCTCCCCCTCCGGGACCAATTGTACTCCCTTGATATCCAGCAGATGTTGGATAGCCTTGCGCATGAGGGAATGCTTGGCTGGGTTCCTGGAGAAGGAGAAGATCCGGAATCTATTCAGGGGATATGAGCTCCATCTTGGACCTCAAGTTACTGAACTCCAGACTGGTCTACCGCAGGTTCAAGATGGCCTACCTCAAGTCCATCCTGGGGGTTATTCGACAAGGGGACTTCCTAGCCTCCATAGATCTCACAGAGGCCTACCTCCACATCATGATCACCCCCAAGCACCGTAGGTTCCTCAGATTCTCCCATGAGGGTACCCACTATCAATACAGGGCCCTTCCCTTTGGGTTAGCATTGGCCCCCAGAACCTTCACCAAGGTATTGGCCGTAGCAGCGGGGCAGCTCCGTTCCATCCCAGTCCAACTACATTGCTATCTAGATGACATTCTCTTCCTGGCCAAGTCAGCTGCCAGGGCCAAGGAAGATCTGGCTACCACAATCAGCACCCTGTGGTCCCTAGGATTCTCGATTAGCCTTGAGAAGAGCCATCTGGCCCCCTCCACCAGGCTCTAACACTTAGGGACCATCATTGACTCAGTGACCTGCAAGGTGTTCCTCTCACAGGAGCGTATGGACAGTATTGTTCAGCTGGTTCAGCAGTCTCACGTTTGACGCCGACATTCTGTCCTGGAGTTGTTCCAGCCATAGCAGGGTGGACCTGTTGAATAAAGATGCAGCGGCCATCACCCTGATCACCCAGGTTACGGCCTGGAATGTCTTGCGCATGACGAGTTCCGTCCTCCTGTCCTCCACCTTCAGGCAGTTGGAGATGTCTCCCATCACCATCACAGAGGAGGCGGCTAGGTTAGCCACTGGAGTGTCTACTGAAGGAATCTGTAAGGCCTGGGCAAAGGTAGCATTAAGGTTGTAGAACCTATAAATGAAAAAATAGTAATGGTAATTTGAACACATAATGCTCAATGAAATATTTGGTTATGTTTAATGGATAACCAGTGACTTTATTTTTAACTGTAAAAACCGTTGCATAAAAACTTGTAACCAAACGACATGCTTGATGAAACCAAGGAAAGTTGTTTTTTCTCCTTGCTTTTGTTCTGTATGTGTTGTCGTGTCTTTTTAAAAGAAAAATAAATAAATAATTTTTTTTAAAAAAAGGTTGTAGAACCTGTGATCATTGCTTTCCAGGGTTGGGAACATACTGGGTTTAACACATTGGGACTTAAGTACTTCCAGGAAGAGGTCTGGGATGGGGGTCTCTTCCTTCTCCACCTGGGGCCTGTGGAAGGGTCCCTTTTTGTTTCCCCCGCTCATGCTAGGGGTGGCAGCAGCTTGGGTGGGCTCTGTGGTGCTGTCCAGGTCTACTGTGGCCTTGGCCTTGTGTAACAAGGAACTGAACAAGGCGGGGGGGGGGGGAAGAGTCCTGTGATATTAGGAGCCTCAGGGACCTGGGAGTTCTCATCTTCAAAGAACCCAATCTCCTTCTGTTCTTCCTCCTCGAACCCAGACCCCTCACTGGCGGTGGAAGGTGAAGGTGACCTGGACTCTCTGGGAACAGGGGACCTGAGTTGGTCTAGATGGCCTCTAGGGTTCCCATGTGAAGACTTTCTCCTAGAGCCCTGGAATTGGTGTCTCATCCCCGTGGCTATCCCCTGTGCTATGGCTCTGGCTAGGACATCCTGAAAGCCTTCAGGAACGTCTGGATAAACCGAGGGAAGGTCAGGAGGTTCCAATGTTGTCCTTGTTGCTATTAATTGTAGGGAGAGTGGGGCTTTTCTGACGTAAGACAAGGCTGCCTAGATCAGCGGGTCAACTGCTGTCCTTTCAGAAAGCAGTGAAGTTTTTTCTGTTCGTGGTAGAAAGAAATTAGATTTCTAGCAGACTCCAGCAGCCCATTGCCTGTTGCACTGTTTTGTGGTACAGGCAGCCCTTGACGTAGAACCACAATTGAGCCCAAAATTTCTTCTTTTTTTTAAACAAAGTTTTTTATTGGTTTTTTAATGTTTTACATAGGGAAAGGTTACAAATTTTGGCAGCTGCGAAATGCGGTAGGTGCACCCCCCCCTCCAAACTCATAATATACATTTGCATAAAATTCAAATATTACATAATAGCATATAGTCAGTGTGGTAAATTCAATTGGTAAATTCGGTCAGTTTATATCACATGGATTTTCTTGCTTATTTGTGTGATCTGAGCTTTCTTGATGTCGCCCCATCTCCCCCCGCTGGCAGTGCTCCGGCCCCTCCCGTGTCTTGTACCTCTACTGAAGTGTCTTCTGGTTTTTCTAGAAGTAGTTTATTTTTTTCCATAAAGGCCTGCGCCTCTATGGGTGTATTAATTCTAACTCTTGTCTCCTCCCAGAATATTAGCATACCTTCAGGCAGTAACCATTGAAACCACACCCCCTTGTGGTATAGCTTATTCGCCAATTGTGAATAAAATTTTCTTTTCTCCCTCACTTTCTTGGGGATCTGTTTCAGAATGGTTATCTCCTTATCTTTATATGTCAGGGCTTGCCCCCTTTGTGCATTCAGGATTTCATCTCTTGTGCTTTTCCTAAGAAATTTAATGTGTACCTCCCTGGGGACATAGTGTGTTCTAGCATACGCTGAATTCACTCTATAGGCCAGGTCTATTTCCCACCCCATCTGTTGTTTTTCCTTCTGAATATACTCAGCCAAAATGGTTGTCATGATGTCCCTTATATTTTCATCATCTGTCTCCATCACATTCTGGAATCTAAGATAAAAAGACATTCTCTCAAACTCTATTTTCATTTGTTGGGTGTCAAGTTCTTTGTTTCCCCTTTGCACACCCTCTATCCCTCCCTTCATCTCAGCTGCCCCATCTTCCAAAAGATCCAGTCTCTGTGAGTTCTTATTAATTTTATCCTGGTTCTCTTTAATTTCTTCTTTCATCTCCTTCAATTGTCTCTTTATTTCCTCTTGTCCCTGTAGAAGTTGTTGTAACATTTGATGAAGCTCCAGGTCCGTAGATTTAGGTTGCTTGAAGGCTGTTAACGTTAATTGTGTGCTTGGACTGGAGGTTGTAGATGTTGGGGCTGAGGCAGCAAAGCCTGACTTTCCAGGAGGTGGTCTTTTAGATGCCATTGTTTATAAAGTAAAGAGTCAAGTCAGTATAAAGAAGGATCAGTCAGAGAGATAGAACAGTCAAGAGAGTCCAGGAGGTAGAGAGTCCAGGCACAGGGGAGTTTTCTAATCACCCTGGCAAAAGAGCAGTCGTTTTTCACTCCAGTGGGTTCAAAAGCAAACAATCCACAAGAGAATTATCCAGGTAGCACGGAGACAAAGACCGGAAGCCTGAAGTTAAAGGGTGGAGTCAAGTCTCACATCTCATGAAGACAACGGAAGTGTGCCATCTTGCCCTGCCAGCTTCGGGTATTGAGGCAACAAATAAAGTTTTCAAAGTTCCAAGTTCCCAGGGCTTCCAGATCTCATTGTCTTAAACATTAAAAGTTTAAATCTGAAAATCCATTTAGTAGGGGTGTGACATCTTTAGTTTGGCTATCCCCCTCCTCCTTCCCTTGGGGCTGCGAGCTCACTTGTTTCCAGCCGCTTGTCCAAGGGGGGGAAAAATCCCCCTCCCCTCCAGCCGCACCTCTCCAAATCAAGCCAAAAGTTCAAGTTTGCACAGCTGACAGATTTTATAGTTGGTAATAGGAATGAAGGGAGTCTACACCTCACCGCTCCGCCGCCGCATCCTTCAGCTTTCTTTTTTCACTCCGAACAGCCTGTCAGCGAAGACGCGCCCACGCGCCCTCCGATCTGCTCCCCAGTGCCTAGAGCACGCAGGGGACCTCCCGCCGGCCGCCGCCGATGCAGGGATCCCCCGCGATGCCGCTCCTCTGGCAGGACGCCTCTACGGGGCGTCCTGTGCCTCCCAAGAAGTGGGGAAGCCCACTGGGGAGCCGGAGCGAGCAATGAGTTGCCCGTCGCCGTCAGCCGCCGGAACCGGACGTCCCGAGCCCAAAATTTATGTTGTTAAATGAGACATTAGTTACTATAAATGAATTTTGCCCCATTTTACCACCTTGCTTGTGTTAGGGTGTAACCAACAAGTTGGGTAGACAATATATTGCACAAGGCATGTTATGTATCTTTAAGAGAGGAGCTCTGCTAATTAGTAGATTACAGCATTTAAATTGCAGCTGATGTTGTTGCTCTCTCTCTCTCTCTCTCTTGATTGATGTATGATAACTGCTGTCTAACTGTTACTACTGTTGCTATTACTTACTGTGTGTAAGTTATTTGCTACTTGTATCCAAGTTATCTTGGTAGTATTGGACTGTTTTTTCTGTGTATGACTTTTTGGCTGTGTTTATGGATTTTGCTATATTCTTCAAAAAGTAAAGTTTATTTTGTTACTTTACTATCCATTATTCAGTGTGGTTGCTTTATCTATCGCACGCTGCGTATACTTTACAGGGTTGCTCTGTTATAACCTCGACCTGGGGTTCATTGCTAGTGCTTAATCGCACCAGTACCTAACATTGGTTATGGGCCCAGACGCCCTGCCTTAACCATAATTTTTTTGTTTTAAGCACCACTTTTTGGATAGTTTATTTTTGTGAATATGGCACAAGAAAAGTCTGCTGCACTCTCCATGATTACCCGGTTTGATGGAACCAACTATGTTTCCTGGTCCTTGAAGTGTTCCCTACTTCTGCGTAGAGAAGGACTGTGGTTTGTGGTTCAGAACCCACCAGATGTTACAGATTGGGATCCTGCTGATAATGAGGATGCGAAGAAGATTGCGCAGTTTAACAGGGACAATGAGAGAGCTCTCTGCATTATTGGACTAACACTGAATGACCAGCAACTGGTCCATATTCGTGGCGAAGAGTCTGCTGCTAGGTGTTGGAACACATTGCGGAGAATTTATGTTCGGGACAGTGTGGGTGCTCATATTCATCTCACACGGAAACTGTTTAGAGCCCGTTTTCAAAAAGGTAGTGACATGTTGGCTCATTTAGACTTCATGAAGAAAACTTTGCAGGATTTGCAAGAAAAAGAGTTGATTTTTTCTGAGCTTCAACAGGTGTATATTATTCTATCATCGCTTGATGAAAGCTACGACTCTTTTGTTTCCTCATTGGAAGTTCTTTCACGAGATGAACTGACATTATCTGAGGTTACCGGGAGATTGCTTGAAGAGTCCAGACAAAGAGAGGATAGAGTTCAGTTCAGAGACAATCAATCACAAGAAGAAACACAGTTTTCAACTGTAAATTTTGTTAAGAAATGTTATTCTTGTGGTGGTAAGGGGCATATTGCTAAGAACTGTAAAAATAGCAAGAAAAGGAGTGTTGCTAATAGTAAAAGAAAAAGCAACAATGTTACTGTACCTGTAGCTAAGGTAGATAAGGCTGTAAACCATAGTTTCTGGGTGGTTGACAGTGGCGCATCCCATTCTATAACTAAGGTTAAAGAAAGGTTTGTTACTATGAAGGCTAGCAAACAGCACATTTCCTTAGCAAATGGTTGGAAAATTAAGGCTTCAGGTGAAGGTACAGCTTATTGTCCATGTATTAATGAAAAATTGGAAATGTTATATGTACCTAAAATGAAATTTAACCTATTATCTGTAAAAGACCTTGTGAAATGTGGGTTTACAGTAACATTTAAGAATGATAGATGCATTATTGAAAAAGAAGGTAATAGTGTTATTGCCAATTTAGAGAATAATTTATTTATTCTACATGAGAACTCTTTAAATATTGCGAGTTCTGAACCTGGTTATAAGAATAAACAGCCCCATGATAACTGTATACATCTACTTCATAGACGTTTAGGCCATGTAAATTTTAAAATGGTACGTCAAACTGTTATTCTATCTAATGGAATCAATTTGAAACCTTGTTCAAAATATCTTAACTGTAATGCCTGTAATCAGGCTAAAAGTAAGGTTACCCCTGCAAACCGGTTTCAAGGATACAAGACATCTAAACCACTGGATGTAGTGTTTGCAGACCTAATTGGCCCTAAGAAACCTAGCTTAGGAGGTGCCTGCTACATACTCAGCATTATGGACCATTATTCTAGGTATGGTTTCTGTTATGTAATGAAATCAAAGGCAGAAACTTTCCAACATTTTACTAAATGGTTAAAGTTTGTTGAACGTAAGATGGATAAAAAAGTACTTTGCCTAGTCACTGATAATGGGTCTGAATTCACTAATCATAGGTTTACATCAATGTTGGAGAATGCTGGTATAGAACATAGGTGTTCTGCCCCCTACAGGCCAGAACATAATTCATTTATTGAAAGACGTGGTCAATCATTGCAGGCAATGACCAGAACTATGCTGGTTGATTCTGGTTTGTCAGAAAAGCTTTGGGGTGAGGCTATAATGTGTGCAAACCATATTCTGAACATAGTAGTTAACTCAACTACAGGTAAGATTCCTTATACTCTTTGGCATGGTAGGAAGCCTGATTTGAGTTATTTACACACATTTGGTGTCCCTGCTTGGGTGCATATTCCCTCACAAACTAGACGGAAGGATCAAAGCAGAGCTAGGAAGATGGTTTTTGTTGGGTACAATTCCAATCATAGATCATTTAGGTTCTGGGAACCTGGAACTCGGAGAATTATGCACAGTGCTAGTGCTAAATTTTCAGAACATGTTGGTTGGGAGAAGCTAGAACAAGAGTTTCACAAGGTTTGTGATGATATAGATGTTGATCGTTTGGTTAATCATGATACACCAAATGAGCAGTTAGAGAATCAGGATGGTCCATCTATTACTCTGAAAAGGGAGGAAGATGTAGATGTAGAATCTACTCGTGAGGTGGAACAGGATGATTCTGTAAGTCCTGTATTGCCTAGGAGGTCTACTAGGGACAGGCATCCACCCGACAGATACCAAGCCAGTGTAGTATTGCAAGTTAGCATAGAACCTTCTAGTTTTGCAGAGTTAATGCTGTATCCTGAAAAGGAAAAGAAATTGTGGAAAACAGCTATGGAGAAGGAGTTGAAATCCTTACAGGAATTGAAGGTTTATGAAGAAGCTAGGCTCCCTTCAGGGGAGAGTGCAATTGGCTGTAGATGGGTGTTTAAAATTAAAAACGATGCTGCTGGCAATGCCATTTATAAGGCTCGTTTAGTTGCTCAAGGGTTTTCCCAAACTGAGAGGGATTACGATGAGGTTTTTGCTCCGAGCTTGAAAGCCTCTACGTTGAGGGCAGCATTGGTGTGGTCTGCTAAGTATCGGTGTAATGTTACCCATATTGATGTTGAAACAACGTATCTGCATGCTCCATTGCAGCATACCATTTATATGAAGATGCCACCAGGTGTGGATTCTAATGGCCAGACTGGTTGTTGGAGACTTAAAAAGAGCCTTTATGGTTTAAAACAGTCCGGTTTTGAGTGGAACAGATGCATAGTAAATGAACTAAAAGCTATGGGATTTATTCCAGGTTTGGCTGATCCTTGTTTATTTAGACGGGTGAAAAATAGTTTGATCTCGTTGTTGCTTTTGTTCACGGACAATATAGCTATTATTACTAGGTCTGAGCAGGAAGCTATTGACATTGTTTCACAATTAGAGAGTAAATTTAAAATCCGGAATTTGGGTGAAATTAAGCATTATCTGGGCTTAGACGTGGTTAGAACCAGTAAAGGTTTTAAGCTGTCGCAGGCTGGTAAAATTAATCATTTACTTAAGAAATATAGCATGGAGCTATGTAAGACTGCAAAGACACCAATGGCATTGGAGTTTAAACCTGAGATTACTGAGGGTACTGGTTTTGATAAGGGAATCTATCAATCTTTGATAGGTAGCCTAATGTACCTAAGTAATTGGTCTAGACCAGATATATCATTTAGCGTGAACCAACTGGCTAGATTCAATGATAGTCCTTCAGAGAGGCATTGGCAAGCAGCAAAGCGTGTGCTGCGTTATTTAAAGAAAACTATCCACTATGCATTATATTTAGAACCGAATAGGGATTTAGTTTTGACTGTGTATGCTGATGCGAATTTTGCAGCTGCTATAGATAATAGGAAGTCAACTTCCGGCATAGCCTTTATGCTAGGTGGTGTACTGATTGGATGGAAGTCGATACGACAGAAACACATAAGCTTATCCACAATGGAAGCTGAGTTTTCATGTTTGTCGTTGACATGTACGGAGCTGATATATTATAAGCAGTTGCTTATAGATATGGGATTAAGTATCAATGAACCTTTTACTGTTTATGAAGATAATCAGGCAGCAATAAAAATGGCGACTAGTTTAGCTATTAAGACGAGATCAAAGTATACTGATTTGAGGTATCTTAATGTTCGACAAAGCATTAAGGATGGCCTGATAAAGTTGGAATATTGTTCAACTGAAGACAATTTAGCAGACAACTTCACTAAGGCACAAAGTTCAGTAAAACATACCTCATCATGTGAAGGTTATCATCTTACATTGTGAGTGGATATATTGATCTACCCAAAGGGGAGAATGTTAGGGTGTAACCAACAAGTTGGGTAGACAATATATTGCACAAGGCATGTTATGTATCTTTAAGAGAGGAGCTCTGCTAATTAGTAGATTACAGCATTTAAATTGCAGCTGATGTTGTTGCTCTCTCTCTCTCTCTCTCTTGATTGATGTATGATAACTGCTGTCTAACTGTTACTACTGTTGCTATTACTTACTGTGTGTAAGTTATTTGCTACTTGTATCCAAGTTATCTTGGTAGTATTGGACTGTTTTTTCTGTGTATGACTTTTTGGCTGTGTTTATGGATTTTGCTATATTCTTCAAAAAGTAAAGTTTATTTTGTTACTTTACTATCCATTATTCAGTGTGGTTGCTTTATCTATCGCACGCTGCGTATACTTTACAGGGTTGCTCTGTTATAACCTCGACCTGGGGTTCATTGCTAGTGCTTAATCGCACCAGTACCTAACAGCTTGCCACAGTTGTGAATCACTGCAGTTGATTAATTACCGTGTTTTCCCGAAAATACAACCTGTCCCGAAACTAAACCCATGCCACATTTTTCGCGTGGGCAAAAATATAAGCCCACCCCCGAAAATAACCCCCCCCCCTCCGGCCAGGCAGAGCACCACTCACTGACCTAGCGTTATTCCGAAAGCGCCAAGACGCAGGAGCCGGGGGGAGCGCTCACGTTGCTTGCCGCCTTCGGGATACCGCTAGGTTGGGGAGTGGCGTTCTGCCTGGCCGAAGGGGAGAGTTGCCGGGCGGCTGCTCCCTTGTGAACTGGCTCCCGAAGAGCTGGGCACAGCCTCAGGGGCGAAGCAGCCATGAGGTAATCATGCCCACGAGCAGCCGCCCAGCAAATCCCCTCTCCAGCCAGGAAGAGCGCCACCCGCCGCCGCCCCGTTATAACTTCCAAATGAGTGCTCTCTATGGTGGGCCGGCTGCTGGAAGATTCTCTGTCCAGCAGCCAGCCCACCATAGAGAGCACTCCTAGAGCGGCCGATGCTGGAACACTCGGCCCCGAATTTTGGATTTGGAAGTTATGCGCGGAGCGGAATGGGGCGGCGGGCGGCAGCGGGCAGCAGCAGCCAGCAGCGGTGGCCTGGGAGAGCTGCGCAAGGGCTTGGTGAGGCTGCGGGCGGAACAGGCGCTCGCGCAACCCCCTTCTCCAGCCGGGCAGAGCTCCATGCACTGACCTAGGGGGTATCCCGAATGTGCCAAGCCGCAGGAGCTGGGGGGTGCGCAGAGCACCACATGGCTTGGCACCTTAGGGATTACCCCCTAGGTCAGTGAATGGCGCTCTTCCCGGCTGGAGAGGGGATTCGCCGGGCGGCTGCTCGTGAGCATGGTTACCTCATGGCTGCTTCGCCGCTGAGGCTGTGCCCGGCAGCCCCAAAACAATAAGCCCTCCCTGATAATAAACCCAAGGGCATATTTCGTGGGGCAAAAGAAAATAAGCCCCTGGCGTATTTTCGGGGAAACACGGTAGTAACCAGGTTATTAAGTGAATCTGGCTTTCCCGTTGACTTTGCTTGTCAGAAGGTTGCAAAAGGGGATCACATGACCTTGGAACACAGCAATGGTCATAAGTATGAGTCAGTTGCCAAGCATCTGAATTTTGATCACATGCTCATGGAGATGCTGGAAAGGTTGTAACTGAAAAACAATCATATGTTTTCAATGCCATTGCAACACTGAATGGTCAGCAAATAAACTGTGGTAAGTCAAGGACTACCCGTAGTATTATGCATGTTTGCCTTGAGTTATCTACAAAGTAATAAAGGTGGAATAAAAATGTAATAAATAAAATCCACTACAAGCTTCTTGTTCCAGCTGCCTTTATTCTTTTGGCCTGTGCCCACTAATAGAGAAATCCATTGAATGGTGTATGTGTACTGCACAGCCATAGATGAGCAAAGCAACAAAGAGGAAGTCTCTAGATTTTCCTATCCATACCACATGCTATGAAGGATAGAAGATAATGTCTCTGAAAAAGTAGATATTTTTCTATTACTTATTATTAGATTTATATCCTGTCTTCCTTTGCACAACTCAAGGTAGCCTTCCAGTGCTCCATCTCCTACTTTTCCCCAACAACAACCCTGTAAGGTGGATTTGGCCGAAGGAGAGTGAGCAGCCAAAAGTTCCTCAGCTGGTGTTCATGATGAGATAGAACTAGTGGTCTCTTTCCTGCTTTATTGTCTATCACCTTAACCACATTATGAGATTCAGAGCTTGTGATTCATTTATCTTACAGTAATACTCTGCCTAAAGAAGTATTTACATAGAATTAAGTTCTATGTATTACTTTCATTGAGTTGGTTCTGCTCCCCTGGATCTAAATTCCTGCAAATCCTCCATGGCATTGTATGGGCAAGCACACTCCTTCAATTGAACACATTAGTACAACTGCTGGCCTGGTCCCTAGATATGAGTTCTTAGTTTTTTGACCCGTTGCTGACTTGGCCTGTCGACACTGCACACATGACGTGACGTACATCTGCACGTCGTGTCACAAGCGGGGCCACCAGAAAGTACAGGAGACCAGGTGCAATGTCTTGAAAAGGCCAAAATGTCCTGCTGCTGGAGTGTCATGACACTGGGAGAGAACCAGTCCACGGTGGGGCCCTGCAGGCACATAGAGCCAGTCCCGATACCTCAAAAGGTCATCGTCAAAGGTCCACAGGGATGTCTGCCCTACCTCTGCCCTCCATTGTTCCACTCACTCGTTGTTCCACTGTGCATCCCGTATCAAAGACCGTAAGTCCACGGGTTCCTGAACTGCAGTGAAGGACTCGACAGGTAGAACCGTCCGGGGTGGAAGTGAGTCTGCAGGATCAGAGTACTCCGGTCCTAGACAGGGCATCCACCTTTGATTCAGTGCACTAGGGATGTACGTCACCTTAAAATTGAACCGGGCAAAGAACAGAGACCACCGGATCTGGCGTTGGTTCAGCTTACGCACCGTGGTCAAAAACCCTAAATTCCGATGGTCCGTCCGGACCTCAACCTGATACCTGGCCCCCTCCAGGTGATACCTCTAGGCCTCGAACTCCACCTTGATAGCCAACAACTCCTTCTCCCAGATGGTGTAATTGCGCTCGGAAGGATTAAGTTTCTGAGAGTAGTAAGAGCTAGGGAAAAGGGTACCATCAGGGGCATGAGCCTGCAGTAACACCACCCCCACCGCGATGTCAGACGTGTCCGCCTCCACTACAAATGGACGATGGGGATCAGGGTGCTTCAGGATCGGCTCCCTCATAAAAGCGTGCTTCAGGGCCACGAATGCCTGTTGCTCCGTGGGCCCCAGCGAAACGGCACTTTCTTTTGCAGGAGCCGAGTGAGTCAAGAAAGCAAAGCTGGGGATGAAGGTCCAGTAATAGTTGGCAAACCCAAGGAGTCTCTGAACATCCTTCATATGTCGAGGAGGTTGCCAACTACGTAACGCCTCCACCTTGCCCGGCTCCATCGCAATTCCTTCAGGGGAGATACGGTGCCCCAGGAACTCGATTGTAGTCTGCCAGAACTGACACTACTCCAGCTTGGCAAATAAACAATGTTCTCGGAGTTGCTGCAAGACCAGACGCAAGTGATGTTGATGATCCCTCCGGGACGTCGAATAGATCAAGATGTCGTCCAGATAAATGATGACAAACTGATCCAAAAGGTCCCGGAAGATGTCATTCATGAAGTGTTGGAAGACAGCCGGGGCATTGGTCAACCCGAATGGCATGACCGTGTACTCGAAATGTCCATACCAGGTGCCAAAGGCCGTCTTCCATTTGTCCCCCGCCCTGACTCGGACCAGGTTGTAAGCCCCACGCAAGTCCAGTTTGTGAACACCATTGCTTTCCGGAGCCGCTCCAACAACTCAGGAATCAGGGGCAGTGGGTAACGGTTATGTACCATGATGGCATTCAGACGCCCGTAATCGCAACAGAGTCTCAGATCCCCAGTCTTCTTTTTTACGAACAAAACTGGGGCAGACAAGGGCAAGGATGAAGGCCGGATAAACCCCCGGGTGAGGTTCTTGTCAAGAAAGTCCAGCAATGCGGCCAACTCCGGCTTGGACATGGAGTAGAGACGACCCGTAGGGAGCTTCGTATCAGGTAGCAGGTTGATGGGACAGCCATAAGGCCAGTGCGGCAGCAGTTGATCCACTTCCTGTTCGCTGAAGACATCCGCGAACTCCGCTAAATGCAGCGGCCCATCCACCTTTGGCGAGCTGGGTACCTGGGCCGCACAGACCTGCCGGGTGTGGTTGACGCATTGCAGGGACGGGAACGTGATAAGGTTCTGCGACCAGTAGATCTGAGGGTCGTGCGCCCGCAGCCAAGCCAAGCCCAAAACCACAGGGAAATGCAGGCCCGAAGCCACGTAAAATTGGATGACCTCCTCGTGCTCCCCGAGGATCAGGCGCAACGGCTGCGTGGCAGCCTTGATAGGCCAAGACAGACGCACCCGGCAGTCAATGGTCTCGACACACATCAGTGGGTCCACCGGACACAGAGAGACATTGGACTTCGTAGCAAACGCCGCATCCATAAAGTTCGTGGTAGCCCCGAAACCGACCAAGGCATGGGCCAGAATTCCCTGTGGACTACCCGACAAGAGGATGTGCGCTGCTAAGATCATGTGCCATGGAGGCCTCTCCACCTCTGTTTCGGCCTGCGCCTCATCCTGCAGGTCATCTGACAGCCCGTCCTAAAAAGTGTCCATGAGGGCTGGCTCATTCCAAGCAGAGTCCTGACTAAGCATCCGGAATTCGCTGACATAATCCTGCAAGTAGCCATGGCCCTGCTGCAGCAACTTGAGTAGTCTAGTGGCTGTTTCCCCTTTAATGGGATCCTCAAACATCAGCCTGAGATGGTTACAAAAACCCTGGAAATCATCCAGCAAAAAGCTAGACTGAGATAGTAATGGAATAGCCCAACGAGCTGCTGTGCCTGAGAGCAAGCTGATAATAAATCCCACCTTTGTCCAGTCGGTGGGAAAGTCCTCCGCTCTCAAGCTGATAAACAGCTGGCATTGTCCCAAGAACACTGCAAACATATTTTGGTTGCCGTCAAACTTGTCTGGAGTAGCCACTGGACATTTCCTCCTTGGCTGGGGGGGGGGATTAGCAAGCCCCTTTGTCTCTAGACCTCCACACCTGACTGGAACTGGATAGGTGGAACTGCCAGCATGGCAGTGGGAGATTGGACCATGTGATGGACTTATGGGTGTGGGGGCAAGATCATGAACTTTCAACTAGGTGGGGAAAACCAGGAATCTTCAGATTCGGGTTTTCCCAGATATACCAACATGGCTCTCTTAGTAAATTGGAACTTTGAGCAATACTTTGCCTTGGACTCTGATTTAATTTTAGATGCTATTTGGAACCCTGACATGCATAGTTATAGAGGAAAAGAAAAACTGATCAAAGGAAATAAAACCCATTATTTTCAATGTTCCATGCTAATGCATAAAGTATGAATAACAAACATGTTGAGCTCAATTTTGTGGAGCGTAAGAGTATGATTTATGTACTAGGGATTATGGAAACATGTTGGGGTAACCCACCTGTGGACTATTGGACTTGTTGGATACACCTTGTTTCAATGGAATGGGCAATACAAGGGAAGAGGCTGTGGGTATCAGGAATTAATTTGCTTGTACACAATCCTCTGGATAGATGGTCCAGTGTTGGAGTGTTGAAACAACTGGATTAAATAAAAAAGAACAAGCTAGATAATGGTAAATCTTGCTTTGAATCTGCTACAAGGATTGTTTTAATAAGTGAAACTGACATAGTAAGAATATACCTCAAAGACATTGCCAGTAGTTACTGAAAGAAGAAATTAAAGAGATAACTAGAAGATATCTAAAGGACCAGACATGGTTGATTGGGCAATTTACAAATGAGTTGGGACTAAAAAAGGATATTTTATGAGAATGGAAGGAAGGGCTAACAGATAAGGAAGTATTTCAGCTCAGAAATCTAGCAATGAAGTCAGGAAAGCAAAGGTGAAAAATGAACTGAGGCTAGCAAGAGAGGCAAATGTAGCAAGAAGAATCTATCAAATTTGCAGACAACACTAAGCTGCTAACACTTTGGACTCAAGTTTCAGAAGGATCTTGTTAGACCTGAATATTGGGCCCTAGCTAACAGAAAGTAGTTCTCTGGTGAGAAAAGTACTGTCCTGCACTAGGCAGAAAAAAAATCAAATGCACAGGTATAAAACAGGTGGTACTTGGCTCAACAGTAGTAATTATGAGAGGGATCACCACTTAAGTGGACCATCACTTAAGTATGAGCTGGCACTGTGCTGCAGTTGTCAAAAAAGCCAACACAGTCCTTAGACTGAATTAACAGAGAGATAGCATCAAGATCACAAGAGGTTATGTGGGTTAAACAGTATCATTTCCAGATGGATTTGTAATTGGCTAGCAAACTGTATTCATTGTGTAGTCTTTAATGGAACTACATGTACATGGAGGGAAATAAGCAGTAGAGTATGCCAAGGTTCTGTTTTAGGCCTAGTACTCTTCCATATTTTCATATTTCCATATTTTCATAAATGATTTGTCAGGCCTGAAACAGACCTGGCTATGGCCATGTAATTTCTGTGGGGTTTCTTTCTCAGGTTTTCAAGCTGACACAGCTTAGAGTTGGAGAAGGGAGTAAGAGGAGGCATGGTGTAACCCAGTGGTGGGTTCCTACCGGTTCGCACCGGATCGCGCGAACCGGTTGGCGACTGAACCCGGAAGTAACCGGACCCGGAAGTAACTTCTGGGAACCGGCACCGGTCCTGTCACTCAATCGCCCTTGCCATCCCAATGCAGCTCGCTCGCTCCCCCGCCCATCTGCACCAAACTAGCTAGCCCAGGCAGCCGCTCACTGATTGGCTGGAGTCCAGCCAATCAGTGAGCGGGCTGGAGGCGACCCGTTTAAAAGTGGGTCCTCCATTTCAAAACTCCCTTCTCTTCGCCTTCCAGGAGCTTGCTGCTTCCCTCAGGTAAGCAACTAAGCGCGAGGGGGGGGCGGGAGGCTAGCTTTGGCGAGGAAAGGCCTCGCTGAAGCGGCGGGCTGGCATGGGCCATGCGGGCGGCGGGCAGCTAGCTTCGCCCAGGAGAGGCCCCGTGGCCTTTCCGGGACGAAGCGCCGGCGTCGCGTGGGAAGCGCGGCCGCCGGGAAGCTAGCTTCGCCCAGGAGAGGCCCCGGGGCCTTTCCGGGACGAAGCGCTGGTGTCGCGTGGGAAGCGCGGCCGCCGGGAAGCTAGCTTCGCCCCGGAGAGGCCCCTGGGCCTTTCCGGGACGAAGCGCCGGCGTCGCGTGGGAAGCGCGGCCGCCGGGAAGCTAGCTTAGCCCCGGAGAGGCCCCTGGGCCTTTCCGGGACGAAGCGCCGGCGTCGCGTGGGAAGCGCGGCCGCCGGGAAGCTAGCTTAGCCCCGGAGAGGCCCCTGGGCCTTTCCGGGACGAAGCGCCGGCGTCGCGTGGGAAGCGCGGCCGCCGGGAAGCTAGCTTAGCCCCGGAGAGGCCCCTGGGCCTTTCCGGGACGAAGCGCCGGCGTCGCGTGGGAAGCGCGGCCGCCGGGAAGCTAGCTTAGCCCCGGAGAGGCCCCTGGGCCTTTCCGGGACGAAGCGCCGGCGTCGCGTGGGAAGCGCGGCCACCGGGAAGCTAGCTTAGCCCCGGAGAGGCCCCTGGGCCTTTCCGGGACGAAGCGCCGGCGTCGCGTGGGAAGCGCGGCCGCCGGGAAGCTAGCTTAGCCCCGGAGAGGCCCCTGGGCCTTTCCGGGACGAAGCGCCGGCGTCGCGTGGGAAGCGCGGCCGCCGGGAAACTAGCTTAGCCCCGGAGAGGCCCCTGGGCCTTTCCGGGACGAAGTGCCGGCGTCGCGTGGGAAGCGCGGCCGCCGGGAAGCTAGCTTAGCCCCGGAGAGGCCCCTGGGCCTTTCCAGGACGAAGCACCAGGCTGGCGTGGGTGGCAAGCCTCCGCGAGGCTAGGCCAAAAGCCCCCCACCCTCCCCTCTCCAGCCTCGCCTGGCTGGCTAAGCCCTAAGCAGTCTTAAACAGTCTTACCTGTCCTCCTGCCTCTCTGCCTGTCTGCTGCCTGTTGCATCGGAGAGCTGCTGATTCTGCCTGCTGGTAAGTAACCTGGTTTTTTTTCTTTTATTTTTTTAATGTATTTTAAAATAATATTTTATTTATTGTGCATAGAATTTTTAAAAATATTTTTACTTAAAAGTATTGAGTGTAGAATATTTTAAAATGGTTTACTTCAATTTATTGTGTATGGATTCTTTTTTAAAATTGTCTCAGACTATTTTAAAAAAGATTCTATCCAAAATAAATTAAAATAAACCATTTTAAAATATTCTATACTCAATACTTTAAAATGTATTGTGTATAGAATTGTTTTAAATTGTTTTATTGTAATTTATTGTGTATTGAATGTTTTCAATGGTTTCATTTTAAATTATTGTGTGTGGAGTAGTTTGAAATGGTACAGTATAAATTATTGCTGGTGGAATAATGGTTACAGTTGGTACAATACCTTAAAATAGTTATAGTATAAATTATTGCTGGTGGAATACTTAACAATGGTTTTTAAGGATTTTTTTTATTTATAGAATATCTTTTTTAAATTATTGTTTGGGAATTTTTATGTTTTAATTGTTTATAAAATATATTTATTACAAGAAATGTTATTCCTTTTTGCAAATGTTTTCTTTGTGGTGCAATATGTTGCTTAAAAGTGTTCAGACCAGGTTTATATATCTCAAAGTGGGTGCTTTTCTATGGGCAGGCCAGGTTGGTGCAAGGCAGCTTTGCCACATTTAATGTGTTTCACCCTGGTTGTTTAGGTAATTCTGAGGTGGTTGCTGGTTCTGTGAGCTTCCTGGCACTGTCCTTTATAATGTCCCACAATGCCTTGATGGTTTTTATTCCAGTGGCTTTGTCTTTCCTGTCCTTAGGGTTAGGGGGGAAAAAACACTGGTTTCATTTGCAGTCTTTGGGGGGGGGGGGACACAAAAAGGAGAAAGAGGGAGGAGGTGGGGGAAAGTGGGATCCTTGCTGCTTTCTGAGCTTGGTGGTTTTTTTTACAGACATTTCACTACCAAACTAGGTAACATCATCAGTGCTAGATGGGGTTGTGGGGAAAGGAGGAGGAGGAGAAGTCGAAGGACAAAAAGGAAAAAGATGAGGGAGAGGACTTTGGGGTCCTTTAGTGTTCTCTGAACCTGGTGGTTTTTAATTATTTTTAGGGAAATTTTATTTATTTATTGTTTATAGAATGTTTATTACAAGAAATGTTATTCCTTTTTGCAAATGTTTTATTTGTGATGCAATATGTTGCTTTTAAGTGTACAGGTTGGTGTATGGTATGTGTCTCAAGGTGGCTTCTTTTCTATGGGCAGGACAGGTTGGTGCAAGGCAGCTTTGCCAGATTTTGTGTGTTTCTATGTGATACCTGGTTGTTTAGGTAATTGTGAGGTGGTTGCTGGTTCTGTGAGCTTCCTGGCACTGTCCTTTATAATTTCCCACAATGCCTTGATGGTTTTTATTCCTGTGGCTTTGTCTTTCCTGTTCTTAGGGTTAGGGAAAAAAACTGGTTTCATCTGCAGTCTTTTGGGGGGAAATTGTTTGTGTGTGTGTGTGTGTTTTCCTGGCACTATCATAGTTTGTGTTTGTGGGTATGTAATGTCCTGCAGTTATCTACACATTAATAATGATCAAGTACTAATAATATTTCCTTATACATTTTAATGACCTTTCCTTTCATAATTGGTGTTTTCTTTCATACTTTTAGATTTCTAATTGCTGTTTCTGTTAGTTAGCAATTGATAAAACAAATTCCACATGAAAAAGTATTCAAAGCCTTCTTGGTTTTAATTGTCAATTTATTCATTCTTGCACATTCTAATATTTATTCATTTTCATATCTTTGTTTTTTCCACTGTTGTGCAAACACAATTCCAACAGCTGTTAACATGTGTAAAATTAAATATGTATTTATTTCCTTTGAAATGCAAGTAGTAAGTAGTATTGTTTTGTGTACTTATTTTAATCTTATTTAAGTAGTAAGTGCACAAAATAATAAATTTCCTTTTTGATATCTTCTTTTTGTAGATCATTCATTGGGGCAAAAAATTCAGTGACATTGTCTTGGCCACTCCCATCCGGTCACATGACTGCCAAGCCACTCCCACCCGGTCACATGGCCGGCAAGCCACTCCCACCCGGTCACATGGCTGGCAAGCCACTCCCACCAGGTCACATGGCTGGCAAGCCACTCCCACAAAGGAGGCCACACCCACAGAGTAGGTTCCAAAAAATTTTGAAACCCACCACTGGTGTAACCCAAACAGCATAGCTTTCTGGTGAGTCAGAGGCAGTGACGTGCAGTCAGGTGAGGCAAGTGAGGCACAGCCTCACCACTCTCATCATGAAAAAAAAAAGTAAAAGGAAAAAGCTGAGCTAGTTGCTGCCTCACTGTGGATGACTCTGCTTAACCTCACTGGTGCTCTCCCTCCCCAAGTGTAGTGACTTCCTCCCCAGGCCCCCATTCATTTCTCTCTCTCACACACACAGCTGGATAAAACTATATAAAAATCTAGCCCAGCTTCACTGATTACAAGTTTGAAAAGGCAACGTGGCTCTACCTGCAATCAAACTACACTTGGGGAGGGAGAGCACAAGCGAGCACTGAGGAGACCACAGGAGGAGGCAGGAAGCCAGGCAAAGAGCCTTGCTGTAGTACACACACTTCCCCCCAGCCTCTTTCTTTTGGAAGGCTCGGCTCGGCTCCCCTCCGGCTTCTCTGCCTCTCCTCTCACCCCAGCCTGCCAGCAGGAGGTGGTTGGTGGGCTTTATTGTGTTTCAGGCATTTCCCACCCAGACAGCAGGCTGCATTTGCAATGGTGGAGGTGTTTGGGAAAGGCAGCAGGGGAATGGGGGGGGGATGGCAGAGGAGCTGCTTTCAAGCCACTGGAAAAGATATCCAATCCAACTTTTGTGTGTGGGGGGGTTTGTTTGAGAGTGAGTGAAGAGGGAAGGGGTAGGAGAGATAGTCCAATCCAACTTGTGTGTGTGTGTGTGTGTGTGTTTGAGAGAGGGGGAAGAAGGGAGAGAGGGAGGAAGGAGGGGAAGGAGAAGAAAAAGAAAAAGAAAGAAGGAGCAAAGGAGAGAAACAAATGCTGTCGCTTTAAATTGGAACTGAGCATGCCTGGCTGTGGAATTCTGGGAGTTGAAGTCCACAAGTCTAAAAATATTTGAAACTCAGCACTGTGTCAGTGCCTCACCAGTCATAAACCTCACCGTACGTCACTGGTCAGAGGCATTCCAATGGCTGGCTGGGCAGGGGAAGAGGAGAGCAACCAGCCAACTGCCAAGCAACCAGCCAACTGCCAGATTGGACAATGTGATTTATTGTTTTGAGAAACAGGAAAATGTTCCCTCTTAAGGTTGTGGAAAGTATGGGAAGATTCAGAACTGACTTTCCACTGGTTTTTGCCAAGATGATATCTCCAAATAAAATTGTTCTTTGAGGAACTACCTTGTCTCAGAGTTCTGTTTTGAAATGGCTGTATTACTTGGAACCCTGACATTAAGCCAGTTCTTCAAAAATCTCTGCTTCAACTGGAGCTACTTTCTGGGTTCCTGAGTCCTGGCTGCTCACCTGAACTAGCAGGGAGCAGAAAGACTCAGGGAAGAAGACAGAATGGACAAGAGTGAGGAGGAAGCATGCAGTGGCTGTGGTGACTACCTAGAGAGATAGCAGACTCCCTCAGATGCCTGGAGGCTGGCTGAAGCAGCAGTAGAGCACACAGGACGGATAAGCACACAGCCAATACCCCACATTGGAATGCTGGCTACTGAAGTTTTGTACCAGGTGGGAGAAAATGTGGGAGCCTAGATTCATTCCAAAGGTCAGTGATGGAGAAAAGGGAGCCGGCTACCATCGCCACCCCCTCCAAATGAGAACACAGCCCCTGTGAGGCCTGAGTGAGTCAGGGTCCTGGGGGTTCCAGATTGCACTGCGCAATTGGGGGGAGACTGGTGGGATGAGCCACAAAGGTCCCAAACCATGGCAGAGCATGTTGCCATGCCACAGAGGGGACAGTCCTCCCAATCAACCATGGCCTTAACTCATAGGCTGAGTGCAGCCCAGCAAGGACTACAGCCTCGGGAGTTTTCAATGGCCTGACATGTAAACTTTTTCCTCTCTCGCATGCGGCGCCACTGTCTGCTCAACTTGGCTGACCCGAGGGTCTTCCTCTGGGAGCAGAACTGGGCTCTCAGCCATCTTGTTGCTTTGATGGTTATCATTCCCACTGCCGGTCAGCCATGCAGAGGTTCCAGCCAGCTGGCCCTTAAGCTCCCCAAGCCCCACTCGCATGCCAAATAGGAACCTCTTGGGCTGGGCCTTAATCCATGGCTGGGCTGGAGTCTGGGGGGGGTGTAGCAGTCAGCATCAGGGATTGTGGTAGGGCTGGGGTGGAGACCTGCTGCATCTGGATCCAGCCATGGCTGGAGTGATAAATCTAACCGGAGGACCCCTGTCAACCCAGCTGAGGCCAAGGGTGGTTGAGCAAGACATTTTTGTCCCCATGCTTTGGCAAGCGCCACTTCTGATTTGGATTTTTGGGACCTCCCCAATTGAATAATAATAATAATAATAATAAATATTTATTTCTTAGCCGCACCCTCTCCCGAAGGACTCGGGGCGGCGTACAATGAAACATGAAATAAATATGGACAAAACAAACATATAACAGAGACATATACCGAGACATACACAAGGAGGAGGTCGGCTGATAAATAAAACAATTAAAATGCAGTCTTTAAAAACCCCTAGATAATTAAATTAAATATAATTAAAATACCCAGTAAAAGCCCGTCAGGAGCGATATGGTTAGATCAAAGTTGAGCCAGGCCAGCTGCTTGGAATAGGTGGGTCTTAAGCTTAATACGAAAGGAGCGGAGGTCAGAGGTATTGAGCCCATACAGTCATTCTTCTGGATTCTGGGAGGATGGTGCTCCTTGGTGCCTCCAGGTCCTAAATTCCTCTTGGACTCAGCGCTGGAGTGTGTGGCCACCACCAAAGAAAAATTCCATGGGATGGGCAATAGCCTCCCTCGGCACTCTTCTGGCCATCAACCAAGCAGGCGCCTCCTAGACTGGCTTCTGATCCATGATCATGAGCATGAGGACTCCAAGGATTGGCCCAGAGAGCAACATTGGGTCAGGAACCCACAGCACCTGGAACTGGCTGTAGTCCTTGGGCTTCTGGGTGTCAAGTGAGGGTGTAGAGATAGACCCAGCTAAAGTAAAAGCCGTTCTAGACTGATAACCCCCACGTATGCAAAAACAGCTGCAATACTTCCTGCAGTTTGCTAACTTCTACCAGCTAACTTTTATACCCTCTTGTGTAGATTGCCCTGCCCATCACTGAACTGTTAAAGACTGGAAGGGGGTGCTCAACAACCACAACCAACTCAGCCCCTACAGTGGACCCTAGAATGTCAGTAGGCTTTCGAGGGATTGAAGTGGCTGTTCGCCAAGGAGCCAATCCTCAAACATCCTGACCCAGAATTCCCCTTTGTAATCCAGGCTGACACCGTGATGTGGCCATCACAGCAGTTCTTCAGAGAAATGCAGAGGGCAACTTACAGCCCTGCGCTTACACCTCCAAAAAACTGACTGAAATCGAACAGAGGTGGGCAGTATGGGAGAAAGAACCCTATGTGGCCCTGCTAATCTGGAGGTATTTCCTTGAGGGCAGTAGCATGCCGTTTGAGATATGGACTGATCAAAAGAATCTAGGGGCACTAAAAAAAAAACCAAAATGTCTCCCCAAGCAGGTCCATTGGGCACAATATTTCAAATGATTCAACTTCGAATTGAAGCATGTCTCAGGAAAAAAGAACAGCCTGGCAGATGCTTGTGGTACAAACCGCAGTACCACAGTAAGCAGAAGAGGTGGTTCATAAAATATTTCATTTACATTCCCACCTTCAAATTCTTCCTCTGTTTTCTTCTCTGTATGTTTAAACACATTTTCTGTTTCTTTATTACCTATCAAAGATTCATGTGGTTCTTTTAACATTGAAAGTATTTCTCCATATATCTGAAACTCAATTTTAGAATGATCTAACAATCTTTTAAAACCTCCCCAAATATCTCTCTTCACAGTTAGTCCAAATTTAAAGTCATTCAATTTTCTTGTTTTTATTTTTTCTTCAATTATTCTCTTCTCTTCAAAGGTAGAGTGCTCTCCTATATAGTTTAATAGTAATCCACTTCCAAAAATAAACAAATCCAGTTAACAATTAGTTTTCTTCAAAGAGAGCAAAAAAAGGACAAAAGAGAAACAAAAGCATTTCTTAAATTTTCTCACAATGTCCAAATTATCTTCTTCTTTGTAGCCAAGCTCAGCTCTTCCAACTCTTGTTTTATCTGTTTTGGTCCTAGCACATATTTCATTCACCAAATCTGCTAAACTTTGAGGCCCCTTTTTTTCTCTCCAGTAGATGGCACTCTGAATTTCTATTCCGTATAAGATACAGCTAGTTAATCAAAATACCCAGGGAGTTTAAAATACACATAAAATACTATTTCCCCCCCTGAAATTCATTGTTTTTTTTTAATGTTTTGGTTTCCCTGCTACTTCCCAATTGCATGAATTCTTCTTGGGCTTTTTATTTTATAGCCTCATGGTTTTTCTTTTCCCCCCCAAGTGCCAAATAACCACTATTCCAAGCTCTGGAATTAATTTAAAAACATTGATTTCAAATTTCCAAAAAATTTATTTGTGAGAGTTGCCACCAATTGGGAGAGTTTGTTTCTGTCCTGGCGAGGGATTTGCCAGTTCCTCACCATCCACAAAATGCTTTTTCTTTCTTGACCATCCCTGCAAGATGGCTATGGCCTGAAGGCCTCCCAACAGCTAATACTGGCTGGTTTTCATGGAGCTCATCAGTCAGTTCCCGCTGGGATGTCAACCGGAATTTTAGATCTTTCTTAAATAACTTTCTAATGCTTTGATAAGCAGCAATTACAAATAGATTTTACACCTTATATTTAAGGGAGCCATATTACATTGATTTTATTTATTTTACATTTTAAAGAGAAAGAATGAAAAGAACCCCCAAAATACAGGAGAAAGAATATTAAGATTAAAGAAAAAAATAAAATTGGGAGGGGTCCTTTAAGTCACTAAGTGCTATCCTTTGCTCACTGTAAAATAAAGCATGCATGACAAATTGTGGAGAGGAGCCCACCATCTCTCCAAATAATTGATTCAGTCAACAATTTCTCTAGGTGGTAAGAAATTTTTCTAACATTCTAATATTTTTAACATTCAGAAAGAATCAGTTTTTGTATAAAAACACTATCGACACCTCCATTGTCGAGCAATAGAAAAAGGGTTGTGATCAGAGGTGGGTTCCTCCTGGTATGGTCCAGTACACCAGAAGAGGTAGTGAAAATCTGGCATACCGGACTGAACCGGTAGTAATTGTGGCCTGGCCACACCCCCATACTGGTGAAAGAAAGAATATACCGCCATCCCGGAACTGCACCACAAGTTAAGGGAAGTGGGTCTTGAGAGAGACCTTCCCTCCCCCTTCAGAGAGCTCTTATGGGAAGAGAGGAGACAGCCAGGTTTGAATGTGGGCGGGCCAGTTTAGTAGCCAGTGCTTCCTTCGCTCATTGGGCTGGCAGAGAAAGAAAGGAGGTGTGTGATAGCTGAGGGCGAAGGCGCTCCCCTTCACTCTTGGTGGTGGGGTAGTGGGCTGCTTTATTGCACACCTCTTTCCCTCGCTCAGCTAATATTGCTGGGGTGCTGCCAGGACAAGTGAGGGGTCAGAGAAAGAAAGGAGGTGCACTATAAAGCAGTTCCCACTGCCAAGGGCAAAGGGGAGCACCTTTGCCCTCTGCTATCCTGCGCCTCCTTTCCCAAGATTGGCAGGACACCTCTCCCCACTCTCCACTGTACGGGTCTGCTACACCCCACAAGAGATTTCCTAGCCTGGGATCCCAGGAGAAGCTCATCTGCCTAGAGTTGCCTATCCTTCTGCCGGCCCAAGAGGAAGCTTCTGCTGCTGCTTTTACAGGTGCTGCAGAGGTGCACAACTTTCTGTCAGCTTTTCCTTTGATGGCATGGATCTGGAGCCCTTAGGATGCCGCCATAGCCGGGTTCTTTCTCCAGCTGCAAAGCACTGCAGTCAACCAGGCAGCCCAAGTAAGGCGAAGGCATGTGGGTCAAAGAGAGCTTTCTCCTTCTCTTATCTGGTGACCTTGCAAAAAAACAGGGTCTCCCTCCCAGATGCTCCCAGCCTATAAATGTGGCAGCAGAAGCTTCCTCTTGGGCCACCAGAAGGATTGGCAACTCTAGGCAAACGAGCTTCTCCCGGGATCCCAGGCTAGGAAATCTCTTGCGGGGTGTAGCAGCCCCGTATGGTGGAGAGTGGGAAGAGGTGTCCTGCCGAACTTGGGAAAGGAGCCACAGGATAGCAGAGGGCGAAGGCGCTCCTCTTCACCCTTGGCAGTGGGGGCTGCTTTATCACAGACCTACTTTCTTTCTGCACCTGCCCCAATGAGCGAAGGAGGCCCTAAACCGCTCACTGGCATTCAAATCAGCCTGCCTCCTCTCTCCCTGCAGGGGCTCTCTGGAGGGGGAGGGAAGGTCCCTCCCAAGACCAGCTTCTTTCCTTCCCTCCTGAGGCATCAATCCGTAGGGGGAAGGCACAGACCATTTGGCAGTAGTGGGGAAAGGGAGGCTTCTTTGCCAGCCTCCCAGCTGGCAAAACAATTTTTTTGCCAACTGGAAGGGGTGTGTGTATGAGAGAGAGGGGGGAGAGAGAGAGAAAGAGAAAGAGTAAGAGAGAAAGAAAGAGAAAGGAAGGAAGAGAGAGAGAGAAAAGAGAGAGAGAGAAAGAAAAAAAGAGAAAGAGACAGAGAGAGAAAGGAAGGAAGGAAAGAAAGAAAAAGAACTTATGACTTTGAGCCCAAAATTTTGGTTGCTAAGCAAGAGTGTTGTTAAGTGAGTTTCATCACATTTTACATTGGCCATGCCCACCTGGTCACATGACCACCAAGCCACACCCACAAAATAGGCCATGCCCACACAATAGGTAGTAAAAATCTTGGAAACCCACCCCTGGTTGTGATATTCTTCTTGAGACATCCTTTCAAGTATTTCAAGTGTGCAGTAGTGTCCACCTCTTCTCATCTAAATGCTGAATATGGTCAACTCCTTTGGTCTCTTTATATATGATTTTCTTTCTAATCCCCAGATCATCCTTGTAACCTTCACTGAACTAGTTCCAATTTCTCTAAATATTTGTTGAAGTGCTGAGCCTAGAATTAGACTTAGCACTTGAGTTGGGTTCTGCCAAATACAGAGTAAAGTGAAAGACTTAGACGTCACTTTGAATGTACACTAATCAGCATACATTAAAATGAAATTTATTTGCATACAGCTTTCAAAGGGCCTCCACCTCCAATATACACTACAAAAACATGACTAAATATATAAATACAAAATTATGCATATACCCACTTATATTATATGACACGTGAAACAACACAGTCTAGTCTGGATGAATACAGGTAAATGAAGAGAAAAACTAATATTGCGAGTTTACCAGATGGATGGCATAGGGAACAAAGCTGTTACAGAATCTGATACTCCTGTGAGAAACCTCCTCCCAGAGGGGAGCAACAGAAAGAGACCATGAAGTGGGTGTGTGGGGTCTCTAACAATGCTTTGAGCTCTAAACACATAGTGCTTATAACCAGTATCCTGAATAACAAGAAGTGAGCTTCCTATAATCATCTCAGCTGTCCTTACCACTCTCTGAATGGACTTTCTCTGAGGCACTGCAGCCACCAAACCAAACAGTCATGCAGTTTGTTAAAATGCTCTCAATCGTACCTCTGTAAAAAGTGGCCAGGACAGAAGGGAAAGATGTGCTCTTCTCATCCGATGCAGGAAATGCAGACACTGGTTGCATGCTTCACTGAGGATGACATGTGAAGAGACCAGTTCAGATTGTTAGTTATCTGCCCCCCCCCCGATATTTAATACTGTAGATCACCTCTACAGCTGCATCCTTGGTACTGAGTGGAGTATGACCATACTGGCTCTTTCTAAAATCTACGATGATCTGCTTTGTTTTATTAACTTTTAGAACCAGGTTACTTCTATTGCACCAGTCCACCAGAGCCTTCACCTCTTCCCTATAAGCATCTTCACTGTCATCCCTGATAAGACTCACCACTGCCGTGTCATCTGCATACTTCACAATATGATTTGTGGCAGCTTTGGCACAGCAGTTGTGGGTCATCAAGGTGAACAGTAGCAGACTGAACACACAGCTCTTTGGGGGAACCTGTACTCAAGGAGATGGAGTTGGAAACTTTTCTTCTAACTCATATAAACTGAGGTTTATCAATAAGGAAATCAAGTATCTAATTACATAAAGGAGTATTAAAAGCTAATGGGCCCAGTTTGTTTGCCAAATGCTGAGGGATGATTGTGTTGAATGCCGAACTAAAATCAACAAACAGCAATTGCACATGAGTATTCTTCTCCTTCAGGTGTGCCAAGCTAAGATGAAGGACATAGGAAAATGCATCATCTATAGAGCAGTTCTTCAGATAGGCAAACTGCAATGAGTAAATGTAGGGGGAAGGCATGAAAATAATATCTCAAAACACTTCATCATAATGGAAGTGAGTGCAACTGGATGGTAATCATTGAGGCATGTTGTAAGAGCTCCTCTCCTAACTTAAGAAAGTGAAGACTCCTGAAACAGATTATTTCAAAAGGAACCTTTAATGAAGAAAAATGGAAGCCGTTAAGGCAAAGCAACATCTGAATCCCCTTAGGCAATGCAAGTAGAATTAAAGTGATAGTGACCCCTCCCTTTTTGTCAGAATGTAGATTCTAGCCAATACACAAGTGTGAAAATGTTTCCTTTACCAACTGCCATGAGAGCTGAATAAACATACGTAAATTCCCATGGCTATCTTTCGTTAGACATTAAAGTAAGATACCCCACATGGCCATCATAAACATCCCTCCGGCACCAGGAAAGCAGTTCTAAAATATCAGTTGTCATGGGCACCTCCAATAAATTACTCCAAGGGCCCCCTCCTCCCAATCAGTGACGTGCAGTCAGGTGAGGCAAGTGAGGCACAGCCTCACCACTCTCATCATGAAAAAAAAATTTAAAAGGAAAAAGCTGAGCTAGTTGCTGCCTCACCGTGGATGACTCTGCTTAACCTCACTGGTGCTCTCCCTCCCCAAGTGTAGTGACTTCCTCCCCAGGCCCCCATTCATTTCTCTCTCTCACACACACAGCTGGATAAAACTATATAAAAATCTAGCCCAGCTTCACTGATTACAAGTTTGAAAAGGCAACGTGGCTCCACCTGCAATCAAACTACACTTGGGGAGGGAGAGCACAAGCGAGCACTGAGGAGACCACAGGAGGAGGCAGGAAGCCAGGCAAAGAGCCATGCTGTAGTACACACACTTCCCCCCCAGCCTCTTTCTTTTGGAAGGCTCGGATCGGCTCCCCTCCGGCTTCTCTGTCTCTCCTCTCACCCCAGCCTGCCAGCAGGAGGTGGTGGGTGGGCTTTATTGTGTTCCAGGCATTTCCCACCCAGACAGCAGGCTGCATTTGCAATGGTGGAGGTGTTTGGGAAAGGCAGCAGGGGAATGGGGGGGGGATGGCAGAGGAGCTGCTTTCAAGCCACTGGAAAAGATATCCAATCCAACTTTTGTGTGTGGGGGGGTTTGTTTGAGAGTGAGTGAGAGAGGGAAGGGGTAGGAGAGATAGTCCAATCCAACTTCTCTGTGTGTGTGTGTGTGTGTGTGTGTGTGTGTGTTTGAGAGAGGGGGAGGAAGGGAGAGAGGGAGGAAGGAGGGGAAGGAGAAGAAAAAGAAAAAGAAAGAAGGAGCAAAGGAGAAAAACAAATGCTGTCGCTTTAAATTGGAACTGAGCATGCCTGGCTGTGGAATTCTGGGAGTTGAAGTCCACAAGTCTAAAAATATTTGAAACCCAGCACTGTGTCAGTGCCTCACCAGCCATAAACCTCACCGCACGTCACTGCTCCCAATTGAATGGCAGTATCACTTTTAGGGATCTGACATGCTGCGGTTCTTTAGAAAAAGGGGAGATCCACCTGCAAAAGGATAGAAACAGAAAACCCATCATATTTTTTAACAAGGTTTGTCAGGATATTGGGAGTGAAATTTTTTCAATAGGGCAGGGACCCTAACATGGTGTTTAGCTACCCATTCATTTTGGGATGAATTTTAATTCTTCCAAGCAACTAAGTATTGGGTTTTCCCCCTGTGGGTCCTAGAGTCCAGGTTTTCCTTAATTTCAAAATGTTGTTTGCCTTCTATCATGATAGGAACAGGAGGTGTAGGTGCAGGTGGTCTGAGTGGTGAGATTACTTCTCATTTGAGCAAACTAATGTGAAACACTGGATAGACTTTCCTGAGTGTCTTTGGCAGGAGTAATTCTACTATTACTGGGTTGATAACTCTAGTGATCTGGAAAAGTCCAATGAAATTTGGTCCTAATTTCTTTGATGGCTGCAATGACTTCAGGAATTTTGTAGACAAGTGTACTCCATCATGGAAAGGTTTGGGGTCTACTCTTTTCTTGTCAGCTTGAATTTTAAAAGCCTCTCTAGCTTCCTGTAAGGCTAATCTAACTACTGGTCATGTGTTTCGTAAGGTGTCTATCCATTCTTTAAGTGAGGGGATAGTGGGTTCTTCTGTGAGTAGCTCAGGCATGGGCTGAAATCCTGGCCTATTGCTACTCTAAAAGGGGTGAAACCAGTGCTTGCGTGTACAGCGTTATTGAAGGCCACTTCTGCAAAAGGTAAAAGATCAGTCCAGTTATCCTGTTGAAAATTAATAAAACATCTGAGATATTGTTCTAGAACCGAGTTCCGATTTTCAGTTTGACCATTGGTGGAAGGATGGTGACTGCAGCTCAGTCTTTGGGTGGTGCCAAGTAAGTTTAAAAATGTCCTCCAAAACTTTGAGGTGAATTGGACCCCTCTGTCAGAGATGATTGTCTGCGGGGCTCCATGAAGGCGATAAACGTGTATCAGGAATAACTTGGCTAGACTTTTGGCAGTTGGGATCGTTTGGCAAGGTATAAAATGTGCCTGTTTTGAAAACAGGTCTGTTACAACCCAAATGACAATATTCCCTGCACTTTCTGGTAGTTCAACAATAAGTCCATAGCAATCTCTTTCCAGGGTGCTGAAGGTTCAGCTACCTTCTGTAACAGTCCTGGGATTTTCCCTTGGCGTCTTTTAGCTGCCCCACAAATAGGACAGCTAACTACATAGCTCTCTATGTCCTTTTTTAGTGATGGCCACCAAAATTGCCTTTTAATTAGGTGTAAAGTTTTTACAAAACCAAAGTGTCCTGCTAGTTTGGAGTCGTGGCACCTTTCAATTAAGTATAGTCTTTGACTACACTTCCCTCCCACCCAAGCTAAGTTATCTTTTATTAGGCAGCTGGATTTGTGGCTCAAAAGCCATTCATCGGTGGTTAAAGCTTGTTTAAAAGTTTGGGTGGTGTCATTGTCCTTCCAAATTTCTTGTTTTTCCTGGGATCTAGTGGTTACTTTAGCGGCTAGTTGATTGTTTTGTATCATGGGTTTGATTAAGTCTGGCTTCATAGTATTGTATTGCGGTTTTCTGGATAGTGCATCTGCCAGGAAATTTTTCCCCCTGGAAGATATCTGAGCATAAAATCAAACAGTTTAAAGTACTGAGCCCATCACATTTGTTTTGGAGAGAGTTTCCTTGGGATCTTTAGGGCTTCTAAATTGTTATGATCCATCCAGACTTCAAAAGGAATCTTACTCTCCTCTGGGAAATGCCTCCAGGTTAAAAGAGCCCACCGAACTGCAATAAGCCTCTTTCTCCCGAATGGCCCACCTTTGCTCAGATTCATTCAATTTTTTGGATGTGTAAGCGCATGGTTGCAATTGGTCTTGCTCATTTTTCTGAAGCAGGACCGCTCCTATCGCCACATCGCTAGCATCTGCTTGTATGACAAACAGTTTTTCTGTGTCCGGGTTCTGCCTAAAACAGCCATTTAAGTTTTTCAAATGCAGCTTGGCATTCCAATGTCCAGTTCAAAGGCTGCTTCAGTCTTGGGTTACCCTTCCCCTTCATTTTTAAAAATTTGGTGATGGGGAGAGCTATCTGGGTGAAAGTGGGGATAAACTGGCGGTAAAAGTTGGCAAATCCCAGGAAGCTTTGCAACTGTTTCTGTGTTCTGGGTGGTTCCCAGTCAAGTACTGATTGTACTTTTGAAGGATCCATTTCTATGCCCTGGTGTGAAATGCGGTATCCTAGGTAATCATTTTTTTTCTTGGTGGAATTCACATTTGGAGAGTTTAGCATAAAGTTTTGCAGAGTGAAGTTTGTTCAGAACCGCCCAGACTAGTTTTACATGTTCTGCCTTGGTCTCAGAATATAACAAAATGTCATCTATGTAGACCAAACAGCCCTTATATAAATACTCCTGTAACACTTCATTTATTAATTGCATAAATACTGCAGGGGCCCCTTGTAGCCCAAATGGTAGCACTTTGAATTGATAGCATCCAAGAGGAGTGTTAAATGCCATTTTCCATTCACCTCCCGACTTAAATCTGATACATAGTAAGCCTCCCTTAACTCCAGCTTTGAATTGTTTTTCCCCTTTAGCGAGGTGTGCTAGCATATAGAGAATAGGGGAGGAGCTTCCGGGGGAAATGGCGGACCTTCCCAGAGCTCCGTAAACGATGGGGCGCTCTGGCGGGGATAGCAGGCATTATTGGCCCCCGTTGGTCATCCTGGGGGCCTAGAATTATGTAGTGGCAACCCTGGTTTGTTTGATGTACAGCTGGGATCCGGATGGACCCGCTAACCAGGAGAACGGGAGACGGAGGACAGCTTAGGGACAGGAACACAGAGGCCGAGCTGCGGCAGCTACGGCAGCTGCGGCAGCAAAATGAATAAAAGAACTGACAGAGCAGAAAGGAGACGTTTTGGACGTTTTGGGCGGCTGCCAGGCGGCGGAACAGCGCGACAGCTAAGGAGCGAGCCAGAAAGAGAGAACAACGTACAGGGAGACCTCATCTTACCGGCGATGGCGACGGAGCGGCTGAGACGGCGCTGGAATATCGGGCGCCATATTTCTTTCCAACTGCCAGGTGGAGAGGCCATTGGGGGCTGGAGGTCGGGAAAGAAGCTGCAGGGATCGAAGAGGGAAGCCGGGGGGGTCGCCGGAGGCTCGGGGCGACCCCTGAAGAGCAATAGGTCGAGCAGCTGGCCTTGGCACCTCGTCTACCCCCCCCCCCCGCTGAGGTGCGATTCCTTCATACTCCAAGAACTGCTTTCGGGCCTCTGGGCCTAAAGAACTGCCTAAAGAACTGCCCTAGGCCTCTGGGCCTAAAGAACTGCCTAAAGAACTGCCCTAGGCCTCTGGGCCTAAAGAACTGCCTAAAGAACTGCCCTAGGCCTCTGGGCCTAAAGAACTGCCTAAAGAACTGCCCTAGGCCTCTGGGCCTAAAGAACTGCCTAAAGAACTGCCCTAGGCCTCTGGGCCTAAAGAACTGCCTAAAGAACTGCCCTGGGCCTCACTGGTGGAACGTAGATTATTGTGGACTGTGAGGTCTGTCCCCTCCCATCTTATTATTTGCCTTTTAAATATCTCTCTACTTCATTCTTTGTTAATCTTACATCCTAGACCTGCTACAAAGAGAGACCCTGCCATAGCCATAATCATAGATTGGTCATCATCCCAACTTATTCAAGGTCTGACATCCTTCGACTGCGAGGTTCCCCCCTCTCGCAGGCGTGCCCCCCTGCCCTGACGAAGGCCCACCTCAATGAGGGGTTTATTAACCCAGAGAGGTGGAGGAAGCGGGGGATTAGGGGTTTTTTAGTAAAATGTTTTGTAAAGCTTTTAAGGGGTTCCAGGGAGCGGGGAGGGTTGGTTTGGCCCTGAGGTATGGATACAACCAGGCCAACATGTAGGGTCAAGACGGAAGGGAGGGTCAAGACGGAAGGTAGCGAAGCGGAGCGGGTGGGAGGAAATAACATCCCTATAAGGGGAATTCCAATCACGACGGTCGTAGGGAGGGGCAGGCGCGAGGACACCAGAAGAACGTATAGTCGGTTGGCAGACCGGGGCCACTGGATACGCCCGGTCGCTTGCACCAACCCCCGCAGACTAGGTGGACAGGATCAGCAGAGCCTGGGCCTTAGGCTGATGTTATGTAACGCGAGGTCCGTGGTTAACAAGGCCCCCCTCATCAGTGACTTGATCACAGAGGGGGAGCCGGACCTCGCAGGAATAGCGGAAACCTAGTTGGGCCCAGAGGGGGGGTTACCCCTCAGGGAAATGTGCCCTCCAGGTTACCGTGTATTCCACCAGCCACGGGCCCAAGGTAGGGGTGGGGGGGTAGCAATTATCATCCGGGACGATCTGGCACCGAGAGAATTCACTGTGTCGCAGACATCTGGTTGTGAGTCTCTGGGCGTAAAGTGGGGTCCAGGGAGTCAGTTGGGCCTGTTGATAGTATACCTGGCTCCCCGCCATACATCAACGGCCCTGCCCGAGCTCCTCGAGCGGATCGCGGAGATGGCGGTTGAGACCCCCAAACTACTAGTGATGGGGGATTTCAACCTGCCGTCAACGGGAAAGGCATCCGAGGTAGCCCGGGAATTCATGGCTTCCATGACAGCCATGGGTCTGACTCAAGTAATTCAGGACCCCACTCACGAGCGAGGCCACATTCTGGATCTTGTGTTTGTCTCCGACCAGTGGACGAGTGATCTGGGAAGAGGGCATTTAGTCATCACGCCCCTGTCATGGTCAGATCACTCACTTCTCCAGCTTGACTTCCCTGGCGCTACTCCCCACCGCGGGGAGGCGGAACCAGACTATCCCAGATGGTTCCGCCCCAAGCGCCTGATGGAACCGGATAGGTTCCAGGCTGAGCTTGGGCCATTTCCTGCTGACCTGTCCCGCTCCCGGGCTGAGGACCTGGTAGCCGCATGGAATAGTGCGGCTGCCGGTGCCTTGGACCGGGTGGCGCCTTTGCGGCCTCTCCGACGGCCACGATCGACCCGGGCCCCCTGGTTTAACGGGGAGCTAAGGGCGATGAAACGCCTTAGGAGACGCCTGGAGAGTAAGTGGAGATCCTCCCGCTCCGAAGCTGACCGAACACAGGTAAGAGCCTACATAAGGACCTACCTTGTGGCAATAAGAGTGGCCAAACGTCAGTATTGTGCCACTCTTATAGCGTCCGCAGAGAACCGCCCTGCTGCCCTGTTTCGGGTGACCCGCTCCCTTCTGTCACAGGAGCAGCGGGACCCCCCATTGCAGGGCAGGGCAGAGGAATTTGGAGAGTTCCTGCAGGATAAAATCGATCATATCCGGAGAGGTTGGACCCACTCCAGTGCTCCAGTGGGGACGTCCGGGACTAGTCTTGAGAGACCATGCTGGGAGGAGTTTGACCCTGTTGTCATCAAAGATTTGGACAGGTTGCGCGGGCGACTGCGGGCCACCACATGTTTACTGGACCCGTGTCCCTCCTGGTTGGTGCTGGCCTCCTGGGAGGGCTCACGAGGCTGGCTACTGGGGCTGGTGAACGCTTCGTTGGGGGAGGGCCGGATGCCGGCCGCCCTGAAAGAGGCGGTGGTCAGGCCCCTGCTCAAGAAGCCTTCTCTGGACCCAAAGGAACTAGCAAATTATCGTCCTGTCTCCAACCTTCCTTTTTTAGCAAAGGTTGTTGAGAGTGTGGTGGCTCAGCAGTTTCCGCGTCACCTGGAGGAAGATGATTATCTAGACCCGCGCCAGTCCGGCTTCCGACTCGGTCACAGCACGGAGACGGCCTTGGTCGCGTTGGTGGATGATCTCTGGAGGGCAAAGGATGAGGGTTGTTCCTCCATCCTTGTTCTATTAGATCTCTCGGCGGCCTTCGATACCATCGACCATGGTATCCTATTGCGCCGGCTGGAGGGGTTGGGGATTGGAGGCACCGTGCTACGGTGGTTCCACTCCTACCTCTCTGGCCGGACGCAATGTGTGTTGACGGGGGAGCAGAGGTCGACCGCAAGGCCCCTCATTTGTGGGGTCCCACAGGGGTCGATTCTCTCGCCTCTCTTGTTCAACATATATATGAAGCCGCTGGGCGAGATCATCCGTAGTTTTGGGGTGAGTTACCATCTGTACGCTGATGATACTCAGTTGTACATTTCCACCCCAAACCACCCCAACGAGGCTGTCGAAGTGATGACCCGATGTCTGGAAGCCGTACGGGTCTGGATGGATGACAGCAGGCTCAGGCTCAACCCCTCCAAGACAGAGTGGCTGTGGTTCCCGGCTTCCCGATTCAATCAGCATATTCCATCGCTGACCATCGGGGATGAGCAATTAGCCCCGGTGGAAGGGGCGCGCAACTTGGGCGTCCTCCTTGACGATCGGCTGACCTTAGAAGATCACGTGGCGACCGTGGCAAGGGGGGCGTTCCTCCAGGTTCGCCTCGTGCGCCAGTTGCGGCCCCTTTTGGACCGGGAGGCCTTGCGCACAGTCACTCACGCGCTGGTGACGTCCCGCCTGGACTACTGTAACGCTCTCTACATGGGGCTCCCCTTGAGGTGCGCCCGGAGACTGCAGTTGGTCCAGAATGCAGCCGCGCGGGTTATTATGGGGAGATCGAGATTCTCCCATATAACACCTATCCTGCGCGAGCTGCACTGGCTTCCTGTGGCCTACCGGGTGCGCTTCAAGGTACTGGTTACCATCTTCAAAGCGCTCCATGGCACAGGGCCTAGTTACCTGCGGGATCGCGTCCTGCCCCATACATCCCTGCGACCCACTCGCTCACACAGGGAGGGGCTACTCCGGGTGCCGTCCTCTAGAGAGTGCCTGGGGACGGTGCCCAGGAGTAGGGCCTTCTCTGTGGTGGGCCCTACCCTTTGGAATGACCTCCCCCCAGACATCCGGACAGCAACCGATCTTCGCTCCTTCCGTATGAAGCTGAAGACCTACCTGTTTTGTCAAGCCGGCCTGGCATAACGTTACTATCTTGCCACCCCAGGTCATTTTACAATGGGAAATTTTGTTTTTAATATTTTTGGGGTTTTAAACTTTGTAAGTATGCTTATTTATGGACTTATTTTTACCTCCTCTGCACGATTTTATGGTGCTATCTTGATTATTGCTCTGTACGTCGCCCCGAGTCCCTGTGGGGAGAGGGGGCGACTAATAAGTTCAATAAAATAAATAAATAAATAAATATCTTTCATGAGTGGAAGGGGATATACTGTATATTCTCCACACTGACAGAATTCAAGTTTTGAGAATCAACACATAGACGTTTAGAGTCATCTTTTTTCTCTCTAAATAACACTGGGGCTGCGATTTTTGGTCGGGCTGGTTCAATGAAACCCCTTACTAGGTTTTTCTCAATGAATGTCCTCAGTTCTTCCAGCTCCCTTGGGGACATGCTATACATCTTGCATTTAGGGAGTTTGGCCCCGGGTAGGATTTCTATCACACAGTCAGTGGAGCGGTGGGGGGGAAGCTCATCGGATGCTTTTTCGCTGAGCCAAATCCTTATATTCTTTGGGTATGCCCTGGGTTGGCATAATGTAAGCAGGCATTGCTGTTTCTAGGTGCTCTGTCCCCTCAGTTTCTTTGTATTGATTCTCAGCAAAGGTCACGTGCATCTGCACTCTTATAGTGCCTTGCTTCCAATTAAATTTGGGGTTCCGTTTTTTCAGCCATGCAAGGCCCAGAACTAACGGCCATTCCATGCCAGGCGCCACTATAAATGTAAGTATTTCTTCGTAGCTTCCGATGCCTATCTGTAGAGGCTCAGTGGCAATTGAAGCTGGCTCTCCCCCTGTTATTGACCCATCTAGTTGGCAAAAAGCTATGGGGCTTTTCAGCTTCCTTACATTAATCCTCAACTTCCTTACCAGGGTTGGGCTGATCAAACAGTGTGTGCACCAATGTTCCCTCTAATTTTTTTTTCAATGTGAGCAGAAAAGTATAGTGTTTGAGCGGCACATTTTCATGCCTGAGCACCTGAATTTTTTTCACAGATGTCACCTAAAACAACAACGAAATCAGTATTATTTGAAACTCAAAATTACATTTCTTCAAGGTACCCCCTTAATTCAAAGTGTTATATAATATCAGTATCACTTAACAACGCTCCTGCTTAGCAACCAAAATGTTGGCTCAGAAACTCTGGCATTTGAAGCACACAAGTCTTAAAGTTCTTCCGGTGGCGGTGGGGGCTTTGGGGCTTCACAAATACCCTCAGTCACCCCGTGCTCCTCAAAGCAAGTCCAGGGAAGTCCTTTGCGGGCAGCCCGTTCTAGCTGCCTGCAAAGGACCTCCCCAGCTTCCAGAGCCTGTGACAGTAGAAATCACTGCGCAGCAGTTGAAAACTGCTGCGTGGTGTTTTCTTGCCATGTGCGCGGCCGTGCAGCCGCGCACCTTAGAGGGAACATTGGTGTGCACCCCGAGCCCACTAAAGCTGAGATTTTCATCCCCCTCTCCCAGTTGGGGATAAATAGTCTCACGGGCAAGGTAAGCGGTTTAATTCATTTGCTTATCAGTGGTTCATCCTCTGGATCGCTTCCAGATGAGTATGGTTCCTCCTCCTGCGAAGCCGGGGTTTCCTCCTCAAAGAAGGGAGGGGGTGGAAGTTCTACGGTCTCCCTGCTCCTCAGGGCCATCTCCTTTCCGCGCTGGCCAGGTTTTGTAGGTTTCCCTCCCAATGGGCGATCTGGTTTCTTAGCCAGTGCCTGAGGACGGTATTCTGCAACTTGGTGCCCCTCTTTTCCACACTTGAAACAGACTAAGGATTTCATTTGAGGTTTAAAAGTTTCTTGTTTCCATTGGGGTGGGGATTTCTTCTGCATTCATCCTGCCCGATACTGATTTCTGGCCATATCAATCTCTGCCTCTTCAGCAATAAGATACCACTCATGTAGGTGGTTTGGGGCACCTTGGGGCACACAGGCATTGTAGAGGTCATCACTCAGCCCATCCTTGAATCAGCTTACCAGGATATCGTCTGGCCAGTTCATTAGACACACCAGGTCTCGGAATTCTTCGGTATACTCTGCCACTGGCCGGCATCCCTGCTTCACAACTTTAATGCAGTCGCACGCTTTTCAGTCTGCGAGGGAGTCCTCGAACCGTTGTTGCAGGGCCATAATGAAACAGTCGAAGTCCCGCAGTTCTGGAGCATCGGCATCATGTAAAGTCACCATCCATCTGGTGGTGGCTCCTTCCAGGGCTAGGGTAACCACTCGCACTCGGGCTCCTTGGGTTCAAAAATCACACCTATATTCTTCCATGTAGGTGAGCACGTGTGCCACAAAGAATCCCAATTTTTTGGGGTCCCCATCAAATTTTACACCAGGGAAGGAGTTTTCCTTCCTAACTGCAGGTTTTAGGGTTGGTTGGGAGTGGGCCCCAACCCGTGCGCCAACTGGGGAGAAAGTTTGTTGGGTTCCTAGCTGTTGCTGCTGTGCCATCAGCTTGATCAGCATGGCTCAGAGGGGGGTTAGTTCCCCTGCCGTCATCCGTGGTTGCTGCCCTACCAACATTTCTCGGTTGCCGATCTGACTCCCCTGGATGTTGAGATTTTCCAAAATCTCCATCACCAACTGGGTTACATGCCTCTTCAGAGGATCCTCTCTCAGCGAGGCTTCATTTAGCTCCTCCTGGTCAGAGGGGGCTTCTAACTCCAATTTCCACCCTGGTTTTCGGCTACCTCGGGTAAGTGTGACTCCCCTGGTTCTCCCATCCCAGCCGTCTTTCGTCCCGATTCTGATTGACCAGCGGGGCTTTTTGGGGTCCTCCAGTCTCACCTCATTCCCTCTGCCAGGGTACAAGGAGCAGGTCTCTGGTTGGGGGTGGGTTCCATCTTCCTCGAGCAGTCAGTTTCCCCTTGTTCGCTGTTATGCTCAGACATGGTTTGCAGGGTCTCCTCGGTAAAGTAAAATGTTGTATCTCCTGGTTGACCACTTTGCAGAGATGTTGCTTTATGTAAGGGCTCCTCTCCTAACTTAAGAAAGGGTCCTCTCCTAACTTAAGAAAGTGAAGACTCCTGAAATGGATTATTTCAAAAGGAACCTTTAATTAAGAAGAATGGAAGCCATTAAGGCAAAGCAACATCTGAATCCCCTTAGGCAATGCAAATATAATTAAAGTGATAGTGACCCCTCCCCTTTTGTCAGAATACAGTTTCTGGCCAATACACAAGTGTGAAAATGTTTCCTTTACCAACTGCCCTGAGAGCCGAATAAACATACATTCCCATGGCTACCTTTCGTTAGACATTAAAGTAAGATACCCCACATGGCCATCGTAAACATCGCTCCAGAGGTACTGAGATCCCCGTCCTTCTGGCGCCAGGAAAGCAGTTGTAAAATATCAGTTGTCATGGGCACCTCCAATAAATTAATCCGAGGCCCCCCTCCTCCCAATTGAATGGCAGTATCGCGTTTAGGGATCTGACACATGTGAAGATAGATGTTTGGGGCACTGGTACAATGATGGCAGTCTTAAACATGATGGAACCATGGCCTGATGCAATGAGAGGTTGAAGATGTCTGTGAGAACAGTGGCCAGCTGGTCAGCACACTCCTTAAGTACTCACCCAGGGATATTAACAGGTCCAGCAACTTTCCAATATTGACTTTCCACAGGACCTTCTGAACAGCAGTTTGTATCAAACCTGTGTGCCTACTATAATGTTTCAGGTACACTACTGGAAATTATACTATGAGTTTAGATTAATGTAAATAACATGAAATTGAGGGAGCACTAATTTTAGATTTATTCTCCTTTCAGGATATAAGATCTGGAACTGAATCAAAAAATCTTATTATCAAGGGGTGATCTTGACAGATCCAGAAATCTTCTTATATGGTACCTTCTGGTTATTTCCAGGCTGTCACCCAATGCATACATAAATTTAAAAAACTGTTACTGAAGTTAGAAATGGTAACAAATGTAATAATACCACCCCATATGCCAGTGTCTTAATGTAATGAAACTTATCCCAGGATAGAAAGATAGAAAGATAGGGCTGGAAGGGACCTTGGAGGTCTTTTAGTCCAACCCCCTGCTAAGCCAGGAGACCTTATACTATAAATGGACTTGATTTCATGTAAGTGATAACATAATGCTAAAGTTTGTTAAACCATATCAATAGATTATTTTGTCAAAGGATGGCTTTCTCTTTTCATCCCTCTCAATCAAGCATCAAATAGCACAGGACAAAAAGAATGAAGAAGAGTCCTCTTCTACTCAGCATTATGCCACTGGCATCATAAAGAGAAGTGCTGCCTGGAATTAGAGATTGGTTTCAAAGCATTAGCATTCAGTCCCTAAATTCTTTGCAGCTACAGCAATTCCAGCTTTAAAGAAACTGGTAATTTGATGCTGTCTGTCATGCAGTCGAATGCAAGAGGGGAACAGCAATAATACTGAAAAGCAGAAAAAGAGCTAGGAAGCTCACGGAAATGCATTATGTTATTTTCTGTAAGTAGCTTGTTGTAATTCTGGTCACATTATTTATAGTCTTGGGGCTATAATAATTCAGTCCTCTGCAGAATTTGAGGAACTGAATATAGCTTCATAATGTTTTTTTTGGCGTTTGGTTTCAGCATAACAAAATAATAAGATTTTAGAATAAAATAGCATTTGGGAAAAACAACATGAACACAAACAGTTTTTAAAAAGAAAATATTTTGGATAAAAAAATTGAAGCATCAAAATAGTTTAGAAAATACAGTTCTTTATAAGAACGAACTTGAGGGCAACAAGTAAGCAGTTTTGTAATCTAAACGAATAATGATAAAATATTTTATTGGTTGTTAGTTGATGATTCTCCAGCAGCCATTTAAATCTCAAGACTATTGTGCTTTCTCATGATGTAGCCCCTTCTAAAGGAGACGGGGGGGGGGGGGGGAGAGAAACTTGCATTGGAAGGAAAAAGGAAGAACAACGGCGGGTATTTCTATAATTCTAAAACATTTGTAAAACTTTTCAGAATTTCTAAAGATAACTAAAAGATTTCTAATTTTTAAAGATATTTTTCTGAGTTTCAAAACATCAAAAAGTAATAGCACTTTTATCATACTTAGGGTTTGTTGACTGCTGGTGACTGTCTGCAGAGAGTCTCTTCAGTTTTTTATATGTTCCAAAAACCATGGCAATATTTCTTCTGCCTCCCCAAACTATGCAGGGAGGGAGCAGAAAGATGACTTCCAAAAGACAGGCAGAAATGGGCTGCCAAGGCAGTATCATACTTTAACTAAGTCAAAACATGGAAGAGGCATAAACCTAGGCAAATCAGGTAGAAGCCACAACATCACTCCAAAGATTCAGGACAGGATTGCTAGTTGTTTCTAACCCTGGCTCACCCCTAAGTATTAAGATTCATAGTGCAGTTTCCAAGCATCCATCCACCCAGTCTTTGCAGCTGTGCTGTATATTAGCCCAACAGACTATCTGGTTTATTTAGGAGTATTGACTCCCCCCCCCCCCGTCCACCCTTGGGCTTTTCTTCCTCTCAGCCTTCAGATTCTCAACCCAATGTCACCATGGATTTGGGGTGGTGCTTTGAGAAGTCCAGACTAGAATCTCGGGGCATCCTATTAACAGATGCCACTCCTACTGAACCTGAATTCATGACAATAAATACTTTCCTGGTCTGCTTCCTCCTCCTCCTCCTCTTCTTTGGTGACCAAGATAATATATTATGCTAGTGAAGTGCTCTTTGCTCTTAAGATTTCTTCTTTTTTTCTTTTGGAGAGAGAAATTAGAAAACACATCTCTCTCTCTCCCCCCCCCCCTCTCTCTCTCTCTCTCTCTCTCTCTCTCTCTCCCTCCCTCCCTCCCTCCCTCTCTCTCTCTCTCTCTCTCTCTCTCACACACACACACACTGCTATTCTTGTCTATCAATCGCCTATATCACTGCAAGTGAATAGATGCGGACTGTAGCAATTTTAAGATCCATTAAAGAATGATATAGAACATATGGCATGTTTATATGTGTACTATATCTATATCTATAATGTTGTTCAATAGGTTATAACCCAGTTGGTGTTGTCTGGATTCAGAAGCTCAACATCAACACATCAAGTTTTAGGGGGCTTCCGGTGGCACCGTAGGTGTTGAAGGACGTTCCTTTGGGAACGCCAGCCTCGTGATTGCGTTTAAGCTGCTAGAACAGCATAAATCAGCTGTCAAACGGCTTGGAAACTCTCCTCTTGGGAAAAGAGGGGGAGGAGAGCAGTCGGGCCAGGGTAGAGCTCCCCATAGACCCCCAGGAGCAATTCCGAAGGGTGAGAGCCCCCTGGCAGCCCGACAAGGCTCCACTCTCAGGCCTGTAGTTATGTTTCTTTTTAGGATCTTTGGCCTGCCACACTTTTTATTAATTTCCTATGCTGTGTCATTAGTGTAGTAGTTGGGAGGGGGGAATGGAAAGGAGTAGATTTGTGGAATGTATTGTTGTCATTCTTTTATAGAAGCTCAAGGTCATCTTTTGTCTTCGCACCTCGACACCTGACCGGAAGCAGAGGGGTGTAGATGCCAGCGTGGAAGATGATGATTGGAACATGTGATGGATTATGGGGTGTGGGGATAGATCATGAACTTTCAAATGGGTGGAATTCCAGGAAGAACATTAGAGTTGGAATTCCATACACGTGCTAACTTGCCTGTATGGTTAAATTGGAACTTTAAGATGAGTCTGCCTTGGTCTCTGATTGATTTCATACATGGTATTTAGAACGATATTTAGAATGGTATTTATGTCCTTGGCACATAACCTGAGCTGCAACCTGTGAAGCAGGCAACCCCGGGATGGGTCTTAACCCCAGGTCATGGATGGGAGGAATGCCAGTGGGCACCTGCCCTCCCTCAACAGATGGCACCATGGCAGAAAACTGGGCAGTGGCCAACCGAGGGATTGACCTCCCCACCGGTTCCAGTCTCCCCTGCAAGGCCCCAAAAGGTTCTTACCCCACCTTCCTACATAGAAGCAATCTCCAAAGGGGAAGAAGGGATTACCAAAGAGAGGCCTGCAGGATGTATGGCAGGAAAATGTGCACCTGCAATGCCCCAAAAGGTTCTTACCCCACCTTCCTACAGAGAAGCAATCTCCACCATGGAAGAAGGGTTTACCAAGGGGGAAGCTGCAAGTTGGAGAGCAAGCCAATGTGATGAAACGGTTCCTAAGTTTAGAGATGTAACTAGGTTCCATTCCTCGTGGGGGCCAATAAAATGCCACCATTGCTGTCAACTTGGCCGCAGAGCGTCAGAGTGCTTGGCTCCAGCCCCAATGCCACAAACGTGCGCACCAACCACCACAGCAGTAAGAAGAAGGCCCCAGATGCCACCAGAAAAGAGTCATCTGAGCCACCAACCTCTGGAAGAGGATCCCCAACTTAAGGTGATGAAGAGTCCTACCAAGGGGGAGGCCTCGGAGGAGGAAATTGCTGAAGAACAAGCGTGTGTACCAATCGCCACGGTGGTAAAGAGAGGGCCCCAGATGCCACCACAGAAGAGTCATCTGGGCCAACAACCTCTGGAAGAGGATCCCCAACTTAAGGTGACGAAGTGTCCTACCAAGGGGGAGGCCTCGGAGGGGGAAAAGCCCAAACGATCTCCAGAGGAGGATCCCCAACTAAAGGTGACAAAAAGTCCTACCAAGGGAGAGGCCTCGGAGGAGGAAAAGGCCCAGCCGTGGATGATTGAATCCAAAAGCCTAGAACCTACAGCACCTGCAGCAGAGAGCCCTAACCAACCATGGGAAGAGGTTGCAATGGACTTCATCGTGGAACTCCCAGACAGCAGTGGGAATAAAGTAATTTGGACAGTTATTGATTTGGTTTCTAAGCAGGCACACTTTATTGCTTGCTCAGGATTGCCATCCGCAAACGAATTAGCAGAAATGTTTGTGAAACACATTTATCGCCTGCACGGAGTACCCAAGAGGATCATTTCAGACCGCGGAGTCCAGTTCACAGCCAAGTTCTGGAGAGAGGTCCTGAGATCCATTGGGTCCACACAAGAATTGAGCTTAGAGGTTCATCCCAGCATGAACTGCGCAGCAGAGAGAGCCAATGGGGTGGTGGAACAATACATCCGGTGTTTTGTGGACTATCAAGAACACTGGTCGGACTTGCTACCCTTCGCCGGAGTGGCATACAACGATGCGGTCCACAGCAGCACAGGATTAGCGGGTTCCCAGATTACCAGTGGCATGGAAGTTGTTACCATGCCTGAGTTGCCTAGAGAACCTCCTTCCTCCATGTCTTTGAATGAATGGATGGACATGCTAAAGAACGGATGGGAAAGTACGAAGAAGGCTCTAGCAGTTGCGGCTGAAGCATACCAGAAGCAAGCTGAGAAACATCGCTCGCTCCAAAACCCCTACCGTGTGGGGGACAATGTTTTTGTGTCTACCAAATACATGAGATTAAGAATGCCTAGCAAGGAATTGGGTCCAAAATTTCTAGGTCCATTCCCAATAGTGAAGATAGTTAACCCAGTTACAGTTCAACTCAGTCTACCCAGAAGTCTAGGGAAATTTGACCCAGAATTTCATTGTAGCTTGTTGAAACCAGTAATTGGGTCTAACAGAAGAGCATCCACCCAAGCTCAGTCTTTTCCTGTAGAAATAGAAGGGGAAACACAATCTGAGGTGGAAAAAATTGTAGACTCCAGGCTGAATAGGGGTCGCTTACAGTACTTAGTGCGTTGGAATGGTTACCCTTGGTCTGAAGCTACTTGGGTAAAAAGTTGGAACCTAAAAGTGGAGAAGTTAGTAAAACAATTCCATGAGAAGTTTCCCAATAAGCCCCTGGGAGGGAGAAGAGGTGGTTAATTTTGTTATGTTAACTTTTCTGAGAAGAGGCCGCCTGTCAGGCCTGTAGTTATGTTTCTTTTTAGGATCTTTGGCCTGCCACACTTTTTATTAATTTCCTATGCTGTTTCATTAGTGTAGTAGTTGGGAGGGGGGAATAGAAAGGAGTAGATTTGTGGAATGTATTGTTGTCATTCTTTTATAGAAGCTCAAGGTCATCTTTTGTCTCTGCACCTCGACACCTGACCGGAAGCAGAGGGGTGTAGATGCCAGCGTGGAAGATGATGATTGGAACATGTGATGGATTATGGGGTGTGGGGATAGATCATGAATTTTCAACTGGGTGGAATTCCAGGAAGAACATTAGAGTTGGAATTCCATAGACGTGCTAACTTGTCTGTATGGTTAAATTGGAACTTTAAGATGAGTCTGCCTTGGTCTCTGATTGATTTCATACATGGTATTTAGAACGCCTGGCATCCGCATCTCGAGACGCTTCTGCTGCAGCAGAAACAAAATGCCACGACCACCCCTGCAATCAATGTTTTAATCTACAATTGAATAAGAAGCAGGCAGAGCAAAGGCAGGAGCGATTATAATTGCAAGTATAAAACTTTAACTCCGATGCAGTATCACTTCCTTCTGTGAATATTGAAGAGAACAAAGGGTAATAAAGATGGCGTCTGCAAGTCAAAGGGTGTGATCAAAGCGAAACTTAAAAGGAAAGTATTTGTTAATTGTTTGTTAACGTCATTAAAAGACTCAAGAGCTCAAGATTAAAGAAAACAGTTTTGGTTTACTAATGAGCTATAAGTTTTAACAAGTTTGGGGATTTAGTGGACTTTTTGAATTCAATAATTTGGCTGTTGGAAAGTGTGATTTGAATATTCAGAAATGCCTTCAAAACAAATTAAAATAAGTGCCTCTAGTGCTGGAAGTCACCCGGCCCAGCCACCTAAGTTGCAGTCTTTATTATCTTTAGCGGATACACAAACAGTGACATTTGAAGTTCTCCAAGATGCCTTAAAGGCACAAACTTTGTTTCTGCAAGAAAAAATTACATTTGCCCTTAAAGATGAATTTGATGAAATGTCTGAAATTAAGGACTTAATTCAAACCCGCAATCAACAAATAAGAGACGATACAATGGATGCATTTAAGGGTATGTTTGTTTTTGTAACATCATTGGACGACAGGGTGAAAGAAATTGATGACTGAAGCAAGAGGAGATGAGTATTCAATCCCTAAAGCAGCTGAAGCTGAGCTCCCCCACCCCAATGTCCAGAAAAAAGGAAGGGCCCTGAGTGAGCTGGGAACTCAAAATGGAGCAAATGTATTGATCCTAAACATATAATTGTCATTTCACAATCTGCTAATTTTGAGGAAGATATTGACTGGTCCAGGATTCATTCCAATGATCCTGGAGTTTATTTTCCTAGAGATGGTGTTGCAGATGCCACGCAGCCTGATGACAATTTACAGGCAGATATCCCTTTTACCAGTTCTTCACAACCTGATGTTCCATCTTCGCAAGCCGCGGATGCTGATGCTAGCGACGAACGTGAGGACGAGGATGAGGATGAAGAAGAAGAAGAATGGACTGTTGCTCCGAGACGTTCCAAGAGGGTCACAAAAGGAATCCCTCCACAACGATATTCGTGGCAACTGACAAAAACACCCTTGCCTTTGATTTGCAATGTTACTCTTCCTCCTGAGACATTCACACAAATCAAAGAGCTTCCTGATTCGGAGCAAGACAAATGGTATGATGCAATGCAGGATGAAATGGACAGTTTAAAGAAACTTAATGTATTTACACCTGCAAAACCTCCAGCAAACAAAAAAGTCATTGGCACTCGATGGTTCTACAGAATCAAGAAGAAACCGAATGGTGATTCTTTATACAAAGCCAGACTTGTAGCTCAGGGTTTCGCTCAACGTTATCCTGAGGACTACACAAACACTTACTCACCAACAGTCAGAACTGAGAGTGTAAAAATTGCTTTAACCACTGCAACTATTCTTGGTTTAGAAGTTTTCCAATTTGATGTGGACACAGCTTATCTACATGCAGACCTAGATGAAGAGATCTACGTGAGAAGCCCTCCAGGATTCCGAAAGCAAGAAGGGGATACCTGGTTCCTGAACAAAAGTCTTTATGGTCTGAAACAGTCAGGTTTAATGTGGTACTTATGTCTTACTGACAAACTAAATTCAATGGGTTTTATTAAGTCCGAAACTGATAAATGCGTGTTCACAAAAAGATCTAACAATGCATATGAGATAATTCTTGTTTATGTTGATGATATTGTTTATATTGGTCCAAATAAGAAAATGAGTGAGATTTTTGCTAAAAGTTTGCAGAGATACTTCACATTGAAATCTTTAGGTCATGTTAGCACTTACTTAGGTGTTCAGATTGACAAAACACAGAAGGGGTTTAGTCTTTCACAAGAGGAGAAAATTGACCACATTTTGCATCATTGCAACATGAAAGATGCTAACACAACAAAGACACCCATGCAAACAGATTTTCACAACTTAACACATGAACCAAGTCCTGAGTTCGAGGACCAAACACTTTATCGTTCAGTCATTGGGTCACTGTTATACATTAGTAGTTGGACCAGACCCGACATTGCACTTAGTGTTACTCTCTTATCACGACACGTAGGTAAGGCAACACAATTTCATTGAACATGCATTAAGAAGTTGTTGAAATACCTGAAACACACTAAACACATGAAGTTATTGCTAGAACCAACACATACCGATCATGCAAAGTTATGTTGTTATGCAGATTCTGATTGGGCAAGTGATAAGAAATCACTCAAAAGTACTTCTGGTTACATGATGTTCCTAAATGGATGTCCTGTTTACTGGCAAGTGAGAAAACAGAATTTTGTTTCTTGTTCATCTACTGAAGCTGAATATGCTTGTGTTTCAGATGCATGTAATTCTCTAACGTGGTTTGATGCTTTGATCACAGATATCTGGACACATCCGATTCGACCAATCACCGTGATGGAAGATAATGAATCGGTGGTTTATATTTCTGAGTCACATTTTACAGGTTCTAGGTCCAGACACATTGACATTCGTTATCAAAACAAAAAGCAATTAGTTAAGCAAGGTTTTGTTAAATTGCAATATGTTTCTACACATGATCAAATTGCTGATATGCTCAACAAACCACTTCCAGCAGCACAACACGAGTATCTGCGAAAGAAGATGTGCCTTATTTGATGATTTGATGACATCAGCCCAACTAGCAAAAGAAGGGGTGTCACTGTGTTAATTGTTTGCTAGCTGAACTGAATGGTTACTGTGCAGGTCATAGGCCTTATCAGCAATGATTTACTGTGCATGCTTCTTAACACATTTCTTAATACATCACACATTCCAGAGACTTCTTTACTTTTGATCTTCTGTTCATCTGCCAAGAAGGTGGGCGACAATTGCTCTTGCCAGAGTGTAACAATTCGATAGATTTGTTTTATTTCGTTTTATTTTCATATTAAAAGTTCTGTTTTTTTAGTTAGAACTTGTTATCGGGTCTTACTTTCACTTTTTCTGAAGATATGCTGTTTGGAAAGCCGTCGATTCACACCTCATTAGCTCAGGGTGAAATTTCCCCTGACAAGAAATATGGCCAGACATATCAAGCACAAGCATAGAGAGGCTGACAAAAGGAGGGATGAGCAGTGCTCATCGAACCTCCCTGGTTCAGGGGAATGTTTGATGGGGACTCAGACCAGTTAGCCCTATTCCTTGACTCAGCTGAGATCCACCTAGAATGCTATGGACACCTCTATTCATCCCCCAGAGCCATAGTGAATACTATCACAGAGGGACTAAAGGGAGAAGCAAGGGAATGGCTAGCAGCCCTCCACAAGAGGAGAGCCCCCCCCCCAACTGCAAGGTGTAGATGATTTCCTATGACTGCTAGAGGCCAGATTTGAGGAGGTGGAAGAGGACCTGTATGCGGAAGATGAGCTCAGAGACCTAAAGCAGAGGGGCCGCCCCATCAAAGAGCACATCCATGAATTTAGGAGAGTCATTGGAAGGCTACCCCCTTTACCAGAGCGTCAGTTAGTGCATTTTTTCAAAACAAGTCTGGACAAGTAGATTACCCAGGTAACTGCTTACCGCGACATCCCAAACCGACTCTCTGAGTAGTTCTGAGTAGCAATAAATGTTGACAGAGGATTGTATACTGACAACATGAGAAAGCCACTGGACATGAAAGAGAGAGGTCAACCCGAATTGAAATCATCTGCTTGACAGAGACCCACAGCAACACAGCAGGCCCCCAAAACATCACCCTCTCAAAGACCATTGAAATGTTACAGATGCAGGAGGAGTGGGGTGGGCCACATGGCATCTGCTTGCATGACCCCAACCCCAAGGCCAAGGCCAGAGCCACCACCCAGGGCATGACTGCAACAGGGCCACAAAGAGACTACCAATGCATCCCAGAAGCCCCTCCAGGCTGCAGAGGTCCCTCCCCACTCAGACGAAAGGAGAGGATTCCAGGCAACAAAGACCAGTCACCAGAATCCTATGACAGTGATGACGAGGGCAATGGTGAGAGGATCTGTTCACCCTTACATTTTTCCAATATTCCTCACAGCCCCAAAAACAGGAAGCTAGGGGGATTTTCAAGCCCTAATAGACTCAGGCTGCACTAGATGTTTGATCAACCTGACCACAGTCCTGAAACTGGGGATCAGACCAAAAACACTGGCCCACCCGATCTGGATCAAACAGGTTGATGAGTCCCTAATGGGGGGAAGCCTATGCCACCCAAGTGACCAAACCAGTGAGACTAGAGCTAGCAGATCACTGGGAAGTAATTTGATTCATAATAGCCCCCAAAATTACAGATGCAGTCATACCATGACTCTCCGGGCTAGACAAGTGGGGACCAATCATCTCATGGCAAGGGGGTACCCACAGACTTAGGATAGAAAAGGGGACCCAACCCCTTCCATGCCAGCAAGCAGAAACACCACCCAAGCAGGGAACCCCCCAAAAGAGCCACCAGAAGAACTGGCATCCATATCTGATGAATCCCAGAGACTGAACAGATCCCAGGGGAATATCAGTATCTCACAGAAATATTCAGCAAGCTCAAGTGCAACATTCTGTCCCCCCACCGTGAGGCAGATTGTGCCATTGAAATCATCCCCCGGGCAAAACTACCCCAAACCCAAACTGTACACCATGATGCCCCGGGAAATGCAAGAAATGCACAAATATATAGACAAAAACCTAGCATGGGGGTTCACCGAGCCAGTCAAGCCATGGGTCACAGCGACAGTCCTCTTTAAAGAAAAAAAAAGGGCAGAACTATGAGACTGTGTGTGGACTCTAGAGGAATCAATGCCTTGTGCATTACACAATCTATACCCCCTCCTCCTCATGAATGACATGCTATCTCACCTGGCCAAGTGAAAAGTCTTCACCAAAATAGACCTCAGAGAAGTATACTACCAAGTACGGATCAAGGAAGGAGATGAGTGGAAAACAGCATTCAACTGTCCCCAGGGAATTTCCAATTCAAAGTGATGTCTTTTGGACTGCAGGGAGCCCCAGCAGTGTTCATGCAGTTAATAAACGAGGTGCTGCACAAGGACCTCTACAAGGGGGTCCTCGTCTACCTGAATGACATCCTCATCTACACGGAGACCATGAATGACCACATACCCCAGGTCTGACAGGTACTGCAAACATGTCTAGAAGCCAACCTGTACGTCAAACTATCAAAATGTGAATTCCACTGTGCACGGCTAGAAGACCTGGGTTACCGAGTGTCAAATAAGGGGCTAGAACTGGACCCAGCCAAAGTGCAAGCCGTCTAGGCTGGCAACCCCATCGCACCAGCAGACAGCTACAAAGTTTTCTAGGGTTCCTGAACTTCTATAGGCAATTCATCCCCTCCTTCGTGAAGATTGCCAAACCCATGACAGACCTCCTAAAAAACAACAGCATGACTGGCAAGACCAACCAGCAAGCGACCTAACCACGAGACTCAAAACCAAACTGCCAGCAGACCCCTGGTTCCGAAACAACCAATATATCTTGACAAAAAGAGATGACCTCACATGGAAGGGGAAAAAATTCTATGTCCCAAAATCCCTATGCACCCTAATTCTCCAGAGGAGCCACAACGCCAAATCGGCAGGCCACTTTGGGTTCCTAAAGACTTTACACTTAGCCCAGAGGCAGTTCTGGTGGCCCGGCATAAAGAAAGCTGTGGATAGTTACGTGAAAAGTTGCACCATCTGCGCTACAATGAAGAGATGACCAGAAAAACCCCTGGACTGCTGCAATCGGAAACACGTGAGGAACATGTGAATTTGGTCTGCTCAGTCTTCAAGAAACTCCGAGCTGCTGAACTTTATGCGAAATTGTCTAAAGTTGAATTTCATCAGGAGAAGATCGATTATCTGGTATACTGTATCTCCCACAAAGTCATCAAGATGGACCCAGCAAAAGTCCAGGCCATTACTGATTGGGCACCTCCTCGCACCCGCAAGCAATTTTGCAGCAGAACCAGTTTTGAAACACCTTGATATGTATGCACCATTCGTGGTACAGGCTGATGCCAGTGACGTGGCGGTGTGGGCGGTAATACTTCAAACAAACACTGATGGTAAATTGCAACTGTATGCTTATACCCCACGTAAGCTTACAGAGACAGAAAGGAGATGGGCCATATGGGAAAAGGAAGCTTTTGCTGTTAGATGGGCTTTGATGACATGGCAACATTTCCTGAAGGGTGCAAAACACCCTTTTGAAGTATGGACTGATCATAACAATTTAGAAGCACTGAAGACCCTGCAAAAACTGTCACCTAAACAAGTGCGTTGGGCACAACACTTCAACCGGTTCAATTTTACCCTGAAATACATCCCGGGCCAGGGGGGTGCGGGAATAACTATGGCTGATGCCTTGTCCAGGCTTCCCCAGTACAGCTCTAAACTGAGCATGGTTCATCCGGTCATCCCAGCTAGAAATATTGCTGCCCCAATGATTATTAGGAGCCAAACTCAAAGACGGCCTTGAATCCAATGACTGGTTCAAGGAACATTCTGACGAATGCACCATGAAAGATGGACTAGCGTGGGTAGAAGCTAAACTGTATGTTCCAGCTGACATGAAACCTGTCGTACTTCAATGGGCCCATGATTTGAGAATGGTGGGCCATTTTGGATTTGTAAAGACTTTGCATCTGATTAAGAGGCAATTTTGGTGGCCTTCATTGAAAAAAGATATTGAGTCCTACATAGCTAGTTGTCCCGTCTGTGCGGCCACAAAAAGACCACCGGGGAAGCCGCAGGGTCTCCTCCAAAGTGTTGCCCATCCTGGGGTCCCATGGAAAGAGATATCAATGGACTTTATTGTCGAGTTACCAGAAAGTCTGGGGAATACCGTTATTTGGGTTATCACCGATCTGTTTTCCAAACAGGTTCATTTTGTGCCATGTTCCAAGATCCCATCAGCGAAGTCGTTGGCTAAATTGTTTATTTCTCATGTATATAGGTTGCAAGGAGTGCCTGAATGCATTATTTTGGACAGGGGGTCCAATTCACCTCCCTCTTTTGGAAAGAGTTCCTGAAATTGATTGGCTCAGCCCAGGGGCTAAGCTCCATCCACCATCCTCAGACTAATGGGGCTTGTGAACGGACTAACTTGGTTTTGGAGCAGTATCTCTGATGTTTCATCAATTATCAACAGGATAATTGGGCTGAACTGTTACCACACGCAGAGGTGGCGTACAGTTATTTGGTACACAGCAGTACAGGCATGACCCCTGTTAAAGTTGTGTTTGATCAGGACTTTGTGCCAATTCCTGAATTGCCTCAGGAGAAACTGCAAATTTTGTCCTTCTCTGAATGGAGTGAACAACTTTGGCAGTTTTGCAAAGCGTTAGATGCGGCACACCAGGGTCAGCCAAAAGAGTACCAAGTTGGGGAGAGAGTGTTTTTGTCCACCAAGTTTCTGCAAACCATCCAAAAGTCGAAGAAGTTGGGGCCGAAGTACGTAGGTCCATTCCCCATTGTAAAAATCATAAATCTGGTATTGGTGGTTGGACCTGCCAGCAGAATTTATCCTGTGTTTCATGTGAACCTGTTGAAACCAGAGCATACTTCTTCCTTTCATCCACCTCAACCTTCACCGCCTGTCCCTCTTCTTATTGAGGGAGAACCTCAATACCATTTTCCCCCTTCCCAGGCTGAATGGGTTGACAAATCTCATGTTAGAGCTCCCAGGCTTTTGCAGAAGTTCTACACCAGTTATCCTGATAAGCCTTCATTTTATAATAGATGTATATGCTATATTGTTATTTTGTATTGTTTTTCCTCTCTCTTTTCCTGCAGGGATGATATCTCTTTCTGGAGGAGGGCCGGATGTCAGCCTCTGTTTTGGTTACTTGCTTACGGCTGCTTTGCTATGTTTGCTTACTATCGGCTGCCATAGGAACTGTGGGGGCATGGTATTGGGGAAGGGAATAATATTGTACTGGAGGAATCTTGTTCTCACCATCTTCTGCGCATGCTGGTGGCTGATGTTTGGACTTGGTCAACCATCTCACATATCAACTTGATGAGGCTGTTTGAAGATGCACCCCACATGACACCTTAGGGAATTGCAGATTGGACACTGGGTTGGGGAATTGGGGGGAGGGTGCTGGGTAAACATTTGATATGTTTATGTTCCCACCTTTCTGGCTCAGATGTTGCTTTCCTTTTAGCTGCTTTCACTTCATATCTAGTAAAAGTACTTTATCTCTATTAACATGGAGTTGAAGTTTTTTTTTCTTGGATATTGAAGGAGACATGCCTGACAGCTACCTTCTGGAGGAAGTTCCTGTGGTCCATTGGGTCATCCCAGAGCCTTAGCTCAGCTTTTCACCCAAGCACCAATGGGGGGGGGGGAGACTGAATGCCAAGGTAGAGCAGTACCTGAGGTGCTACGTGAACAGTCCAATTGGGCAGACCTTCTGTCTTTTGCTGAGGTTGTGTACAATAATGCTGTTCACAGTAGCACAGGACTAACATTGTTCAAAGTAGTGACTTCATCCTAATGTCTGAATATCCAAGGGATTCCCCCCTCCTCAGTCAGCTAAAAGCAATCTGGGAGAATGTCAAAAAAGCACTGGCTAAAGCGGCACAAACCTATAAGAAACAGGCAGATAAACACCAAGCTCTGTAACAACCATTCCTGGTGGGAGAGAAGGTTTACCTCTCCACAAAATATTTGAGGTTAAGACTCCCTAGCAACAAATTGGGGCCAAAGTTTATGGGACCATTCCCCATAGTAAAGATCATCAGCCCAGTCACAGTGCAATTGAAACTGCCCCAACTACTAGGGAAGATACACCCAGTATTCCATAGTAGCCTTTTAAAACCCATGGTCAGATCTATTCTGAGACCACTATCCCGGGAGCCCCCAGGCTCTGTGGTCATAGGGGGCCAACCCATTATGAGGTGTAACAAATCCTTGGTTCGAGGTGACACAGGAGACAACTCTAAGTGGAAGGCTACCCATTATCAGAGGCATCTTGGGTAAAGAGTAGAAATATCCAGGCTGATCACCTTATAGAAAAATTCCTTGCAGAAAATCCAAACAAGCCGGGGGGGGGGGGGGGACGTAGCCTTAAATCCTATACGTACTCAAATTGTTTTTGCTTCGCACAGGTTGCTTTTGGAAAGTGAGGAGAGCCGAATGTCAACTCCTAAAGTTGTCATAGTGAGAGAAGGGGGGAGCGCATTCCATACATACTTTCGGCTCAGATTACTGCAGCAGGCTTGGGAGGGGTGCACCTCATTGGGGAATGTGATTTATTACACAGTCTGAGGGAAGGGAAGGAACAGGGGTAAAGTTCAGATATAATTCAAACAAAGCTTATATCTAACTGAAAAAAGATCTTGCTAAAAATAAATGCTCCTAATAAATGACTAATTTTCCTTTGAAGTTTGGTCCGAGGCTCATGAATCATGAATCAATCAAGTTTTAGAAAATTGACACCAGCAATAAGAAGATAGCAAGGAGGAGATGTTGCCAATACAAATAGTGATTAAGGAACTAAAAAAGGAGGGAAATAATGTAAAAGACCTAAAAAGGGAATGGAAGAAACAGGAAGAGAACTGGGAAAAAGAGATAGGCAGAGGAATGGATAGTTCTGGAATTAGACAGTGGGAAAGGGTAGAGTTTGGAGGAAAAGTTAGATTGCATAGTCAAATAGAGGGAATAAAAGACCTAAGGGACAAGTATGGGAGAAAAACTAAAAAGAAAATAAGATTAAAGATTCAGATGCAGGTAAGAGATGACGGATAAGGGAAAATAGAGTACAAGAATATTTTATGAATGTATGTCAATAATGTATATTAATATCAGGACTATACAGGTTGGATTATTATTTTAGCAGTGTGATAGATATCAGAATAATATTGTAATATAAATGGATATGAAGAATGGGAAAAATAGATTTTGAATGACTGTACTACTAAATATGTATAAAAATATGAATAACAGTGGAAGGTTAGAACTTAACAATAGGCGATTAGGGATATATATATATATATATATATATATATATATATATATATATATATATATATATATATATATATATATATATATATATATATATATATATATATATATATATATATATATATATATATATATATATATATATATATATATATATATATATATATAGTGTTGTATTTGTACTGATAAATAAATAAAGGGAGACTAGTATAGATCTATTTCGAGCTAATTAGCTCTCATCAGCTGGCCATACCCTTACTGGGATTTGAACAGTTGAAATGGCTAGCTGATGAGAGCTAATTAGCTCGAAATAGATCTATACTAGTCTCCCTTTATTTATTTATCAGTACAAATACAACACAAATATAAAAGGCAACATTAAAAATAAGAATATGGTTTTCTGCCTGCATGGTCTTCTGTGATGAAGCCGAAGGACAGAAAGAGGGAGTAGTGATATATATATATATATATATATATATATATATATATATATATATATATATATATATATATATATATATATATATATATATATATATATATATATATATATATATATATATATATATATATATATATATATATAATAATTAATATAATATATTAATTATATATATTAATCTAAACATGTGTATTAGTAGTAGAATTATATGGATTGAAGAACTGGAAAGAATATGAATAGAAATATTCTAAATGATCATGATTGATGCTAAAAACTGTATAAGAAGATATTGAAAAATGGAAGAATGAAGGATGTAACTTTGATTTAATTAAGGAAATATGAAGAACAAAATAGTTGGAAAACACAACTTTGAATATTATAGTAATATGAAAGGGAAAAAAAGTTAAAATAGGGATAGAAAATAGTGGGGGAAGTAATAATTATATATTAATATGTTAAGATACATAAAAGGGCAGAAAGATGGTTCAGAAAGGAAGGGTGATAATAAAACATGTCTAAAGAATATGAAACAATGGAAATGAAATGTAATATTTAGGAATAATAAGAGTATGTTTATATGTATGTTACCCAGTTACCACACCATTCATGCAATGATATGCATAAAGAATATAAAAAATAAAAATTTGATTGAAAAAAGACATTTAAAACATTAAAGAAAAGGAAAGAAAATATTCCTAAAACTAGCTTTAATCCACACTATTTGCTATATATCTCCATACTTTTCTATCCTTACAAACATTTCCTTTTACGAAGAGCTAAACAAAGATTAGAAATTAACAGATGATGCAGTCATTTTAAATATTTTTATTTAACATTGTAATAATCTCTATATAGCAATCTTTTGTTTTATATTCATTAACACAAAGCAGCTCTTCTTTTTCACTGAATATATTTCTTGGGAACTGGAGCATGGAAAGAATTTTATAAATATATGATGAGAAATATACTTGTATCTCTTATGTATTCTTACGTATGAAAAAAAACTTGAGAAAGAAGTAAAAGACCAATCTCATATAAAGGGAAGTGCCTAGATTCATGGTCCTGATTACAATATGCATAAAATAACTTGCAAAGAAAAGCTTTAATACATTAGTCAAGAAGTTTTGGCATAAAGCTTAGTATAGCAGTTAAGTGTTTCCTTAAGCTTCTGAACTTGTATAGGTGATTGCATCTGAAATATCAGGGCTAGTTTGAGCTTTAGCAAAATTGATGAAAACCTAAAATGAAACAAAAACATATTACATGAAATTAAACATATTCTGTTTTCAGAGAGTTTCTAAGTTGACTTCTTACACTTAATATAAGTATGAAATTTAAGCATTCATGTTGTGGTTACTAAACTAAAACAGATGCTTATCAAGAATGAAGAAATCAGCAGGTACTGCTAAGACATCTCTTATCTGAAAGCTCTTATTTTACCAAATTTGTTACATTCAACCTGAATGAATTTCTGACATCGTGCAGAAAGAATTTCAGACAAAGCCAATTAAAAGCCATTTGCCTCTTGTTGGTATTCATAGCTGATCCTATATTAGGGGCCAAGGGCTATATTACACCCAGAGAGGTGGAGCGCAAATGAAGTTATATTTCAACCCTTCCTCCAAATGACTTTGGAGATTAAGATGAGGGTGCTTTTATTAGGAATTCTTTTCCCAGAGGTCAAGAGTGTTATTTACTAGACATATGGCTAAGATCCACCTATTCTTCCAAGTCCATGTTCATTAACAATACTGAATCCATTAATATTCAGGTTGTAATGTTTAAATGTTAATACAGTGTTTATCTTGTAATAGTAATTTATTAAGATATTGCTATTTTGAAGATTTACTAAAGTGAGATAGAATATTTTAAAAGAAAAAAAAATTAATTTGCTTTTTTATAAACTTTCAAGAAAATTCAGAAATGGACTTAAATGGCAGGAAGCTATAGTTATGTTACCATCAATGTGTGAAATTGGGCATTTTATAGAATGCCTAGGAAATATATAGAATGTAAAAAATGGGATGTCAAAGTATAAAATGCTTTAATATTTCATATATTTCCTAGTATATTTCCTTCTATGTAATGCCAAAAGGCACACTGGCAAAGTATAAAATACTCCACTAAAATGTCATTCTATCGTTCCTTGTTAGGTTATAATAGAATAGAACATAATAGAGCTGGAAGAGATCTTGGGGGTCTTCTAGTCCAGTCCCCTGTTCAAAAACCACCAGCAATGAAGCACCTACAACTTCTGAAGGCAAGCTGTTCCACTGATTATTTGTTCTCACTGTTTCTCCTTTTTTTAAAATTAATTTTTATTGAATGTTTTAATCTTTAAAAACAGTAAAAAAGACATAACAAGGAAAAAACCACAATAAAACAAAACAAAACACGGAACATACATAACAATATAGAGTAATTTTACAGCTTTCAATGTCGGCTTTCCTGCTTAGCTTTTATAATTTTCCCTTCTGCATTGCCTTCCTATTACTATAACCTCATCCTATGATGTAACAAGCATAATATTAACACTTATAGTAATATTCATTATTTGTATCTCCATCTATTTGTATTCTCTATTTCCTGTTTTGGTTTCTGATTTCTAGCCACTTGTACATTTTATTCCATACTTTATAGAAGTCCAATTCTTCTCTTTCTTTTAGTTCTATTGTCATTTTGTCCATTTTTGCACATTCAAGTAATTTCCTGATTGTAGTTTCATCTGAGGGTGCATTAATTTTTTTCCAATTTTGTGCGAAGGCAATCCTGGCTGCAGTGAGTATGTGTATGATTATGTATTGAGATTGTTTGTCCATTTTTTGATCCAGTAGTCCTAATAAGAATGCTTCTGGTTTGAGCTCTATTTTTCGCTCAGTAATTTCTTCCAGCCACTTTTGAATTTTGCACCAGTACTTCCTTGTGATGGGGCACATCCACCACATGTGATAAAATGTTCCAGGCTTGTGATTGCATCTCCAACAATTAGGGGATAAATTTGGGTACATTTTGGACAATCTCGCTGGAGGCAAATGCCATTTATAAAACATTTTATAGAGATTTTCTTTCTAAGCTGCTGCCGTCGTAAATTTATAATTTCTTTCCCATAGTTTATCCCATTTTTCTAACTCTATATTGTGGCCAAAATTTCTTCCCCAGCTAATCATTGTCTCCTTTACCATCTCTTCCTCCATTTCATATTTTAAAAGAAAATTATATAATCTAGTGATCATTTTTCCTCCCGTTCCTAGTAATATTTTATCTAATTCCACTTGTGTCTCATATATTCCACATTGTTCCCGATCTTTTTTAAATCTTGTTTTAATTTGTAGGTAGGGCCACCATTTCATATTTATTCCCTGTGCTTTCAGATCTTGTAGTGATATTAGTTCTCCGTTTTCATCTAAGAGGTCTGCATATCTTACCATTTTACTAAGGTCTATAGTAAATGGATATGTCATTGCCTCCAGTTTGGGATTTTCAGGTAGTGTTTTTTTTTCAAATTTTTTCCCAGACCCTAAACAAAGCATCCCTTAATATATGTCTCTGAAAGTAGGAATGGGATTTAGTCTTTCCCTCCCAGAGGAAGCCGTGCCAGCCTAGTTGGAGATCGCATCCTTCTAGCATAAGGATTCTTTTATTTTTTAATTGGATCCAGTCTTTTAACCATGTTAGGGCTGCCTCCTGGTAATATAGCTCCCAATCTGGGAGTCCTCATTGTTTCTCCTTAATTCCAGTTGCTTCTCGCTTAGATTAGTTTCCAACTACTGTTTCTTGTCCTGCCCTCTGGTGCTTTGGAGAATAATTTGAACCCCTCTTCTTTGGGACAGCCCCTAAAATATTGGGCTATTGTTATTATTTCACCTCTAGTTCTTTTCTCTAGATTAATCAAACCCAAATCCTGCGCCCATTCTTCATACATTTTACTCTCCAGGCCATTGATCATCTTAGTTGCTCTTCTCTTAAATTTTTCCAAAGTCTCAACATCTGTTTTGTAGTGTGGTGACTAAAATTGATTGCAGTATTCCAGGTGTTGCCTTAGTCAGGCTTTATAAAGCAGTACTAATACTTTATGTGATTTTGATTCTATGCCTCTGTTTATACAACCAAGGATTGAATTAACTTTTATGGCTGCTGTTGCGTATTGCTGGCTCATGTTCAATGATCATCTACTTTGACTCCAAGGTCCCTTTTTAGTTACTGTTTTTGAGCCAAGTCTTGCCTAATCTGTACTTATATCCTTGATTTTTTTCTTCCCTAAATGTTTGTGGAAATACTCAGTTAGCCAGGTCATGGTTGTCGCAAAGCTGCTTTTTTCAAGAGGCCATTGGACTTTCTGTTTTTTCATTGAAGATGTTTCGCTTCTCATCTAATAAGCTTTTTCAACTCTGACTGGATGGTGGGAAATTGAAGGATTTATACTCCTTGCAGACAGATGGTCATTTGCATTCTTTTAGTGATCCGTTAAGACCACCTGGAGGTTTATCTGTGTCATCAGGGTCACCTGAGTGTTGCAAATGAGTGTGAAGATAGCTAATATAGTATCCCTCCCCTCTGTTGAGAGAGGACAGTTCAATTTCGACATAGATGGCCTCTTTAACCCCTTTTTTAAAGCAGTGATCCTCTCTGTCCAAAATATGGACTTTTTTGTATTCAGAAGAGTAGCCTATGTATGTCTTTTTAATGCAGATGGACTACTGAATCTAGTCCTTATGTGTTAGTTCTCCTATATTGTGCCATGCGTTTATGAAGTGGTTTTGTTCCCCCTGCATGTGGCTCACTGCATTGTACTGCATATACCACGTTGCTTAGTTTCTGTCTCAGTGTTTTATCCTTGGGGTCGACAAGCTTCTGCCTTAGTGTATTCTTGGATTTGAAGTGTGGACATATGTTGTGTTGGCTGAAGATCCTCCTGAGCTTTTTAGATATGTCTGTAATATATGGAATGACAACACTGCTTCATTTATTGTTCTCATCATTGTCTGTTACAGAGGAGCTTCTGTAGGGCCATTTTTGAGATTTGATGAAGGCCCACTTGGGATAGCCACATGTTCTGAGGGATTCCTTGATGTGTTTTAGATCTCTTTCTTTCCCATCTTTGCTGGTAGGCAGGCCTTCAGCTCAGTGATGTAAGATTCTGATGACACCCATTTTGTGCTTCTGTGGGTGGTGGGAGTCAAAATGTAAATATTGATCTGTGTGAGTACAGCCGCATGAAGTGCTCCCTTTTTGGTACTCGGTGCCATGTGCGTGTGTACTCACTCCCTTTTCGGCACTTAGTGCCGAAAAGGTTTGCCATCACTGACATAGGAGAACAAACACATCAGGACTAGATTCAGTAGTCCATCTGCATTTAAAAGAAACAGGCCACTCTTTTGAAGACAACAAAGTCCATATTTTGGACAGAGAGGATTGCTGCTTTGAGACAGGGGTTAAAGAACCATCTATGTCAAAATTGAACAGCCCTCTCTCAACAGAAGAGGAGGTATATGGCATCATCTATCTCCAATTTACAACACAGTTCATTCAACAGTTCTTAGAAGCCTCCACACCAATTTGCACCACTCAGGTGACTCTGATGACACAGATCCAGGTGACCTTAACAACCTACTAAAAGAATGCAAATGACCAACTGTCTGCAAGGAGTATAAATCCTTCCATTTCCCACCATCCAGTCAGAGCTGAAAAAGCTTCTTGGATGGGAAGTGAAACATCTTCAAAGAAAAACCAGAAAGTCCAGTTGCCTCTTTAAAAAAGCACCTTTGGGACTTCCTTCCAAAATGTAAAACTTTGCTTTCTCAACATTAAAATTCATTTTGTTGGATAGGGCCCATTTAAAGTTTGCCAATATATTTTTGGAATCTGAGTTTGTCTTCTGGGGTGTTAACTATTCTTGCCAGCTTGGTGTCTTCTGCAGATTTTATGAGTTCCTTTTATATTCCCTCATCTAAGCCATTTATGAAGATATTGAAAAGTACTGGGCCTAAGACGGAACCTTGTGGTATCCCACTGCTTATTTCCCTAAATGTACGGTACATGCAGTACCATTAAGTTTATCAACCAGCTACAAATCCGTCTGGTGATGATATTGTTTATTCCATATTTTTCTAGCTTACCAAGAAGTAGGCTGTGGTCTACTTTGTCGAATGCCTTACTGAAATCTAAGTATGCCATGTCCACAGATTTCACTGGTCTACTAATTTAGTTGCTCTATCAAAGAATGAAATAAGATTGTTTTGGCATGGTCTGTTTTTAACAAACATAAGCTTGACCACTAGTCATAATGCTTTTTGTTTCTAGATGTTGGCAGATCTTGTTTTTGATTATCTTTTCCAGGATCTTTTTTTGTACGTTGGGTTATAGGGTTTTTTTTTTTGCATGAAGACTGATGCAAAGAATGAGTTAAGCAGCTCTGCTTTCTCCCTGCTGCCTGTTACTTCTTTAGTAAATCAACTGTTTCCTTGACTTTTTTGTTGTTATTAATACATTGAAAGAAACTTTTTAAAAATTATCTTTGACTTTTGTTGCAAGTCTTTGTTCAATCTGAGCCTTTGCTTTCCTGACTTCATCTTTGTAGTTTCTGGCTATCTGCTGATGTTCTGCCTTAGTTATGTGTTCCTCTTTTTATTTGTCTTTTAGTTTACCAGAGAGATCTTTGTGCAGCAATGCTGGTTTCTTCCTGAATTCCTTATTTTTCTTTTTCAGTCGTGTTGTGCTGTACTGGGCTTTTATGATCACATTTTTCAGAGTTTCCCACACTTCTTGAGTTGCTTTCCCCTTTAGGATTTTCATCTATGGAATCTTTCCTAGACTTTTTCTGAGTTTTTTTGGTCCTTGTTTTTTTCAGTAAGAAAGTTCTCTACTTCATTTTGCATTTCTTTTTTCATTTCCATATACATGTTTTCAATAAAGAGGGTTAGGCTAATTCCAACCCTGACCCTTTTCATTTGTCTCTTTTCATATTTTACCTAAATAGTTCTTAACATTCTGCTTAATGCCTAAGTGTTATATATAATGCCAGGGAAAGTATATAACATATTAAAATAACACAGACATTTCATACTTTGCCTAAAAATATCACACATTCGATGGATTCCTAGGCATTCTATACAAAGCCTGTTTTTCACTTATTGCTGGTAACAATTACAAGATATCTTGCCTCAAACTAGGAAAAGAGATCCAATGTCCCAGGAGCTGCAATCCAGAAGTCTGTGTTTCTTAGAGTTTAATTCTATTATGTCAACAAAAAATGAGACACCTTTCATTTGCTTACCTCTTCCAGTGTTGTTTGACTCACAGAGAAGTGTTTAATTTCAAAAACTGCTTTGTTCATTTCTAGAAGTTGAAATATGTTTGCCACACCTCCTGCAGACACTGGGATATGATATTCCACCATGTTCAGTTGATGGTCCTGTGTGAATAAGATTTAATGCAGACAAATGCTCATTTTAAATCAAATACCATCTATCCATCTGACAACGTATTTCCAATCTTGATTCATATTTCCAATCTTGATTGTACCTGGCATTTTTATGGGATTGTGCCATTTCTTCCATTATACTACGTGAAGTTATTCTACAGGGCCTTCTCTATTATCCTGGATGGTTTTTACAAACTACTCTACAAGGAGCTTGAGAATGAACTATGAGAGTCAGAATCATTATGTGCTTCTTTTATGCTGACAGGATCTGAGAACCAGGCGCAACCAAATTTCTAAAGGAATCTTACAAAAGTGTGGTTTTTTAAAAAAATTCTGTTTTCTCCTATACAATAATGTGGTGAGATCCTTAAAAGTGAATGAGGAAAGAAACCTGTAAAACACACTCTGTACTCTAATTTTATAGAACAAATGTGATACTTTTGGCTGGTAATATTACCTTGTGAATGCTACAGTTAATTCAGAATACTACAATTTCTATCAGAGCATTAGTTAAGAATAATTTGGCCTCTTTTTAGTTTCTGACTGGACTGAACAACAGGCACTCACCTTATTACATTCTATGAAAAAAAATCATTGCACTTTAGCTTAGCCTTATTGATATTCTGCTTATTTAAGTGCATGAAAGAATATTCTATCATGTTAGAAATCTCCCTGAAGCCCAAAGAAATATAACCAGATTTCTAAGTTGTTAATGTGACATTCAGGCACTTCACAGTATAGATATGTAAAAACATGTACCCTTAAATATGTATTTGGAAAGTTTGTTTGTAAAAATAGAGTCAGCTTCTCAATGCTGTCCACACTGTTATTCAAATGCATCTTCACAGTGAATCCTTTTCCAAATCTAGAGGAAAAATGAAAAGTATAATTTATTAGATTCAAACTGTAATAAAAATTCTAGTAATCCCAAGCAGTACTTCTAGAAAACCAAATGAAGCATAATTCCTAGTACAACCGCAAGCACATTAAGGATCTGAGTCAGCTTCAAATTTCAGAAGGTTAGTATTGCATAGTGGTCTGCAGTAGGCAAGAACAGACTAGCATAGATACAACAGTGTTTATTGACTCAAACTAGAACTGGAGAACAACAGGCAAATCCCAGTAATTTATGCTCTGGGCCCACAGGGCCTTAACCAATCATATTACTTGAAAAAGACACCCAAATATGAATGTTTTAAGTTTTCCTCCAAAACAGTTGAAGTTAACAATTAGGGTCATCTAAAGGTTAGTTTCACTTTAGCAAGGCTTAACACAACTATGTATGTTCAATACATAACAACAACTCCCTAGCATAATTCTTACTCTCAGTCTGTTAAATATTCATAGTCTTGAAGATAGGCTGGGGCCCCATGAGTTCTGGTGGACTGCTGTAATCTTATTGGAGAGTCCTATTTAAGTGGAGTATTGTCCATCTCCAATTGGACAGAGTCTTGATGGCCATTTTGGTTGCATGTGAATGGTGGCAGCTCTAGGGCCCATGGTACCTCCATTTCTCCAGAGGTGGCCATGGGTGGTGTCGGCAAACTCAGAGGAAAACAGTACTCTAGTGAGTCTGATAAAGCCTTGGGATCCTTATCCGGGACTGGCCCGGCCTGCTGATGCCGTAACTGATCAATGTGGTGTCTGATTGTACGATCATTCCCCAGAGTAACCTCATATGACAATGGACCCATTACTTTAGTTATCCTAGCTGCCACCCAATGTGTCCCACTCCCATAGTTCCTGGCCCAGACCAATTCACCCAGCTGTACATTCCAGGGAGGTGGGTTTGGCTGACTCGTCTCCGCTGCTACTCTGTCTGGGTGAAGTCAATTAAGCTTCATTGTGAGCTGGTAGCCCCACCTCAGCTCTATTGGGCTCTGACTTGTTGTTGTACTGGGAGTTGTGTGTTGACCCAGGGGAAAGTTCACCAGGCAGTGATTCCAGTCCCCATTGAGCACCTCCTTTTTGGTCCTGACCATTTGTTTGGCCTGACGTTGGTCGCAGGGTGGAATGGAGCAGATATTACACATGCGGAATCATGTTGCCATTGAGAAATGACTGAAACTGTTTCCCATTGTTAGGCACAATTACATCTGGCAGACCACATGTGGTGAACAGTGCAATGGTACAACTCTTGGGTGACTCTGGTCATTGTCATCGATGAGACCAGTGTCAGTTCCAACCACTTGGAATAACAGCCCCTGGAAGAGGCCCCACAAAGTCAATGTGCACATAAGACCATGGGGCGTGTGTGGTCTTCCAGCGGTGCACTGGTGTTTCTGGCATCTCTGGCTGGATTTCTTGGCAGTCCTGGCAGCTCCTTACTTGATTCTCAATGTCGTTGTCCAAGCCTGGCCACCATAAGTAGCTCCTGGCTACAGCCTTCATCCGAACAATTCCTGGCTGCCCCTCATGTAGGGAATCCATCACTTTGGAGTGAAGACTGGGTGGAATGATGACCCTGCTGCCCAATAGCATACATCCCTTGTGGACCAACAGTTCATTTTTTCAAGAAACATAGTGTTGGAACTCAGGGCCTGGCTGGGCCTCTAGCCATCCCCTTAACACCCAGTTGAGAATGCAGCTAAACATTCTGCCCATTGTGGTTTCAGCTGCAATGCCCCCTCCATGTGCTTCAGACAGGTCCTGGATTGCCAGAATATGACAAGCTGGGGCTGGATCTGGCTCAGTCTGTGGTAGAGTCAGTTGGCTGAGAGCATTGGCATTACCTATTTCCTTGCCCAGCTTGTGGAGTAGCCGGTATGAGCATGCAGCCATGAAAATGGACCACTGTAGCATATTCAGTGACAGGATCTGTGGTGTCTTTTTGTCAGCTGTGAAGAGACCAAGCAGAGGTTTCTGGTCTGTAAAGATGGTGAAAGTTCATCCATATGAGAAGTCATGGAACTTCCTAATGTCAACCACTATAGTGAGGGCTTCCTTGTCTATATGGACATAGTTCCTTTCAGCCAGTGATAACATTCTAGAATAGTATGTAATGGGGTCTTCTTTATTATCTGGCATCCTGTGACTTAGTACTGCCACAATGCCATATGGTGAAGCATCACAGGCTAGTGTTACTGACTGGTAGGGTTTTGTTGAAATGAGCTAGGATGGAGTCCAAGGACAGCAATGATTTTACCGCCTTGAACGCATTGTCTTGAGTGCTCGACCAGACCCAGGGTGCTTGTTTGTACAGTAGGTGGTGTAGTGGTTCTGCCAGGGCAGCCATATGCAGTAAAAAGGAGTGGTAAAAATTGAGCAAGCCCAGGAATGCTTGGAACTCTCCCTTGGATTTTGGTGTGGGGGCTTGCTGAATTGCCTTTAGCTTTGCTTCAGATGGGTGGATTCCACAGCGTTAATGTGGAAACACAGGAATTCTGTGGATTCCACACTGATCTAGCACTTTTCCCTCTTGAGTTTTAGGCATGCCTTGTGGAAATGTTGGAATACTGCACAGAGACATTCCACCAGGACTGCTTCTGATTCCCCTGTGATCAGGACATCATCAAAGTATGGGCAGATGCCGGAAATGTTCTTCAGTGTTTGTTCCATAATACTTGGGAAGAACCCTGGTGCTATGCTTACCCCAAACTGCAAGCAGCACACTTGGAATGCCTCTGTGTGTAATTATTGTTTGTGCTTCTGCAGTAGTGTCATCTACTGGTAGCTGCTGGTAGGCCTGGGCGAGGTCTAGCTTAGCAAAGATTTGGCCTGGAGTGAGGCGAGGATGTGGCTTACCACTGGCACAGGGTAAGCATGCTGCTATAGCAGAGGTAGGTTGCTCCCAGTCCACACCGGTATGGGTGGACCGATAGTGAAAATAGGCCATACATTTGCATACTGGGAGGGCTGGTGGCCTGGTCACGTGCGTCTGAGGCTGGAATGGGCTTCAATGCTGCTCTGGCCTGCGCTCATCTGAAGAAGCTCTCCCCCGCCGCTTCCTTCTCATTGACAAGCGGCTTGGAAAACGGGGACTTTGCAAACTGCTTCTCAAAGAGAAGAAAGTGTGTGTGGGGGACTTCTTCAGATGACCCCAGGCTGGATTGGGCTTCAACATTGCTCTGGCCTGGGCTCATCTGAACAACAACATCTCATCAATCTGGGAGTCCTCCTGGATACGTGGCTTAGTTTAGAAGAACACCTGACGGCCGTGACCAGGGGGGCCTTTTACCTGGTTCGCCTAGTACGCCAGTTGCGCCCCTTCCTGGATTGGGATGCTCTGTGCACAGTCACTCAGGCCCTTGTCCTTTCTCGCCTGGACTACTGCAATGCTCTCTACATGGGGCTGCCCTTGAAGAGCACCCAGAGGCTTCAGCTGGTCCAGAATGCGGCCGCACGGGTTGTCATGGGGGTACCTAGGTGCTCCCATGTCACACCCCTTTTAGGCGGCCTGCACTGGTTGCCGGTTGTTTTCCGGGTGCGATTCAAGGTATTAATTATGACCTTTAAAGCGTTCCATGGCTTAGGCCCAGGGTACCTGCGAGACCACCTACTGCCACCAGTAGCCTCCCACCGTCCAGTACAATCCCACAGAGTTGGCCTCCTCAGGGTGCCGTCGGCCAAGCAGTGTCGGCTGGTGACCCCCAGGGGGAGAGCCTTCCCTCTGGAATGAGCTGCCCCCGGAGCTCCGCATAATCCCTGACCTCCGGTCCTTCCGACGCGCCCTAAAAAGTTGGCTTTTCCAGCAAGCCGGCCTGGCCTGTTAATGTTAATGTTAATTTTAATTTATTTTAAATGTACTGTTTCTTTTTTTAAAAAAAAATCGGTTTGGTCTTTTTGGAATTGGGTTTAATCTTTTTTTAACTTTTGTGATGTGTGTTTTTAATGTTGTACGCCGCCCTGAGTCCTTTGGAGAAGGGCGGCATATAAATCCAAATAAATCTAAACCTAAACCTAACCTCTCCCCCGCTGCTTACCTTCTCTCTGCACTTGTAGTCTACGCAGATGCGAACATCCCCGTTAGGCTTAACAGGGGTCACTAAGGGAGTCTCTCAATGGCTACACTCCACAGTTTGAAGCACTCCCTGTTGTACCAGCTTGTCTAGTTCTGCATCAATTTTAGGCTTCAATGCAAAGGGAACTCTGCGCAGTTTTAAATGAATTGGAGTTACTGCTAAATCAAGGTTGAGCCCCTTTGTATTGTCCCAGTTTACGCTGAATACGTCAGCGTATTGTTGGCATATCACCTATGGATTGGCTATTTGGGTTCGATGGATGCCTGTTACCCTGACGCCCAGGGCCTCAAAGTCCAGTCCTATGAGGCTGGTGTGCGGCCCCTCTACAACCACTATGCTGATGGAACCCTCAAACTCTCTGAATTGTACTCTAATGGTACCATCACCCCTTATGGGAACAAGGTGATTTTGGAAGTCAGTTAGCACTAAGATCCATGGTTTAGTGGAATCAGCCATTGGCTACATTTGCAAATGTGGTCAAAAATCATGGAGGAGATAATGGACAGGGTCGATCCAGTATCTAGCTCCATGGAGCATGGGACCCTTAGAAGTTTGGTTGGAGTCTTATCTTTTCTTTGATGGGGCATGAGACCCCTGTGAGTTGGATGCTATGCCTTCCCGAGCAGTATTCAACTCTGTTCTGTCCTGGGGGGCCTTTTCCTTTGTGCTGCTGTGTCAAAGGTTTCATCTCCCGCTGATGACCTCTGCAAACTCTGGCAATGTCCCCTTGCTTTCCACAGACATGGGATATGGCTGTGTGGAATCTGCACTCTGCTCTTTCATGCTGTCCCCTGCAGCTTGCACAGCTCTGTGGGGGAGTTGTTTGCTCTGTGGAGTATGGCCTTCTGGGTGGCTCTCTCTGCAAGTGATCAATTTCTTCGATCACTTCACTGACCTTCCCCAAGCCTTCTGTGGTCTCTTGGTGGATCACTGGGGAGAAGATGTGTGTTTTTGGTGGCGAGAGATTCCTCGTGGTCCCTCCGGCAGCCTCATCTGCCATGACCTTTTTTAATGTGTCTTGGAAAGTCAGTTTCTCCATCACGAATAGGTGCTGCTGTAATTCACTATTACGTAGGCCACAAACAAGCCAGTCTCTGAGATGGTCTTCCAGATCAGGGAACTCACATTAGTGTGAAGCTTGGTGAAGGGCTGTGTTCTGACCCCTCCTACCAACACACACACACTCCAAGCCACAGATAAGGTACCGGATTTATTCACAGACAGAACAGGTTCTTGGCAGCAATCCAACACAAACTTGACCTTCAGAACCCTCCGGCACTGACACGCAATAGCAGCTATCCAGCCTGCCACCTCACAAGACTGTACTCCCACAATAGTTCCTGCGTTGATTTCTGCAAAGGGCGTGTGCACAATCAGTCCTTTTATAGTCTGGAGAGGAGTCTAATTATCAGCAGCTGACAGCAATTACCTCCTGTAACTGCGCACTTGCTCCTTACGCCTGTTAGCGTGTCGGTAACGAGCATCTAATAACTCACTGCTGATGTCTGACTCACTGTCCCGTGACTCCTCCCCACTGCTCCAAGGCATGACATCAGGAGCCCCCTTCCTTTTGCTTTCACCACTGCTCCATGCCTCAGGCGCCTCCTGGTGGCCGACCAGACTCTCCGATCCCTGCTTGGAGTCAGAACCCTGCCCAGGGTCCTCCACATCCTCCAGACCCGACTCATAGGGACCCTCGCTGTCAGAGTCTGATGGCTGCTCCACCGGCTCCTGCTGGGCCACAACAGGCTGTCACAAACTCTGCTGCAGATTTCCCTGATCACAGTTCATGTTGCTCAAATGGTGAGCAGGGTGATAACCAAGAGTTTAGGCTCAAAATGTTTGCTTAATTGTTTCTTGAGGTCTACTTAGGCCTGCTGTCTCTATACTTGCTGGTGTTATCAAGTTTTCAGCGATATCAAATGTGGCTTGTCCACAGACACATAGTAGGGTTTCCGCCTTCAGGCCATCGTCGGTGACCTGGTTAGCCCAGAGCTAGTTGTCTACTCAGGAGACATATGAGCTCCACTGTTCCAGGTGAGTAATATCAAACTCATTGAGACTTCCCAGTTTAGCCATTTTGAGAAGGCCCCTGTGGTGCTGGTTAATGCCTGTACTGCTGCAGTAGGAGCTGGGCTGCACTTAGGAGTCCTGGGAATGGATCCCTCAGGTACATCTGTGCCTCAGGTACATCTAGGAGGCAGGGTGGGGAGCGTGGTCACACCAGGGCTCTTTACCCAGTCTGACACCCAGTAATTTCAGTCTCTTTGTTAGCAGCAGCTCTCTCCTCTGCAGCATCCCACCTTCATCACCACTATCGCGTCATGGGCTGCAGTAGGCAAGAACAGACCAGCATAGATGCAACAGCATTTATTGACTCAAACTGGAACTGGAGAACAACAGGCAAATCCTTATAATTTATACTCTGGGTCCACAGGGCCTTAATCAATCATAATACTTGAAAAAGCCTGCCCAAATATGAATGTTCTAAGTTTCCCTCCAAAACAGTTAACAGTTAGGGTCATCTCAATACATAACAGTTAGAATGATCTAAGTGCTGCAACATCAGTAGTTTGTGTAGGTAGTGTTCCTATCTATGCTGTGTCTTATGCTCATCCTTTGATGCTTGATGTGACAAATCTTGCTCTAAATATCTAAGTTATGATACAAAGATGTGATAGAATGCAATAACTTCATTATATCACCAAATATGAACCTTTGTGGTTCACTTATCCATAAAACTAAAACATTATTTGTTTGGTAATTTTTGTACCATTTCCCCCCCCTAGAGCAAAAATTGCTCTTATACACTTTACTGCTTTTTCAGTTGGGTGGCAAAGTAAGAGTTGTCACAAAAGAAATATTTTACCAACCTGCTTTTTATATGCTGTAATGAACCCAAGCACTGGAAATGTCCATTTACCATGATAGCCAGGCGTGTGCAGAGAGCCTCACATTCTTCCATGCTGAAAACCAAAAGAAACTGCATTTTCAATTCAATTTCAACTAAAATGTCTGTTGATTAGAGCACATCTTGCTGTTTGAAATTTTCTCAAAAAAATACCCAATTTATACATCAATAAATAATCAGCAAAATGGGACTGAAAAGTATGCAGGATAGGTATACAATCCAGGTATAATCAGAAGCATTATTTTATCACGGAGAAGATAGTAGGAATCACTTTCCACAAGATTTGGAAGAAGTATTGAAACTGCTTGATAGGCTAATCAAATATTAAGAGGAAAATTCTCTTAGGATGAAAATACCAGATGTTTACCTATAGGAGTTTTCTATTAATTTTATAGCAATTACTCAAAATTAGTGTTCTTTCTGCTCAATAATGGAACCTATTGTCAACCCTCCCACTGCATTAAACAACAAAAGAAAATCGGGACATTTTTTTCCCCTCCAAGAGTATAACTTTACTGAAAAGCTATTATGAGTATTGAAGTAGAAAAGCCAGTTGTGACATTTTCACATGCAAACAGCATAGGAATTTTTTTCCTCCCCACCCCCACTTGCTACATGGACCTCCCATTGCCCAACAATTGGTTGCATTTGCTTTATTTTGGAAACAGCCTGTCTGTCTTTGACGTTCCCAGGCAATGATCTTTGGGTTTGGGTCTGTCTTACACTTCCAGACAGCACACTTGCATTCCAGAGGTCCCTCCCACATCCTCCCTTACATTCCAATGCCTTCCTTCCCCCATCACATTACTGTTGTCTGTTTGTGAGTAGGAATGTGTAATGAGTCAATCGTGACACCTATTTTCAAGGTAAGTTCCTCTGCCAGATGTGTTTAAGTACAGACTAAGTAGCCCTCTGTCTGGGATCAATTTGGATTCCTGCATAAATTGGGAGTTGGACTCAATTAAATGGTCCATTCTCTGTGATTCTAATCTCATGCTCCAACTGTTTTCTTCAACTCAAATTTGGTTTACCCCAGTCCTGCAGGGTAATTTCACTAAGGGCAAGGACTATACAGTACATCTATATTGCACTTGGCCAAACAATGAATCTGTTGTGCTATATGGACCTAGGAATAGAGTTGAATTTATAGATTTTAAAGAAAAGAATAGTCTTCCCATTTTCTATTGTGATGAAGATCAATTAGCTAGATCAGATAATGAATTCTTTCTGTCCAAAGGCATTAAAAAACTAAAAATATGCAACTTCATTATAAAGTTCATTTAAAGACAATAGGAGCTGTTCGTTAATTAATGAAAATCGACCACATATGTTCAATCATGGTTTTTTTCTTGCTTTTTTTTACATACAATTTTATAAAGACTGTTCCTTTGTGCCTTTTGAGGATCCATAGGATCCATTGGATTTCAAAGTTGGAAGAGGACATTAAAGTTGCTGAGTTCAATTTATTTAGTAGAGACATTCACTCAGAAGAACTGCAGAGTGGGGCATTCAAGTCTTCCCCCACTCCAGTCTAGCCTTTTGCTTATCCCAGAGAGAAACCTCTTTAAAGCATTTGAGGTTAAGGACTTGAGCCCATTCAGTGTTCCATGATCCCAAGTGTGCAGAGATCTATCAAAGTTCTCTGAGTTAGACTTACCATTACAGTTGTAAGGAGATTGCTGGATTTTAAAGAAGCTGAACTAAATTCCTCAAACACAATGCCTTGTTTGAACTTTTGCATGATAATCTTAAATTGCTTAATTCCCTCTTGGAAATGAAAACAGCTGAAGACATTCCTTTCCAGATTTTATTACTTTGGGATCAGCTTCAGAAGACCTAGCTAGAGTGGCAAGCAGCTATTGATGGGAATCCATTATCTAGTTCAGGGGTGTCAAACTGGCGGCCCAGGGGCCAGATACATCATGTATAGGCCACAGCCACCCCAGCTCCACAAAGGGGAAAAATGTCGCGAAGTGGTCACATGATGGCAATATGACACAATGAGTTTGACACTTGTGATCTAATTGTTAAACTGTGCAATATGTTGGATTACTCCAGGAAGTGGTGCATTGGAGTTTTTGCAACACAAATGCAGAATCAATCTGTGATTTATTAAAACAGCTGCTTCTGTTTCCACAATCAGACAGCTGCTTTAGTGAGTCACAGATACCTGCTGCATTCAGGCTGAACATTACAAAGCTTGAAAATTTGTTGTAGACTTTGCACTTGAACTCCCCATTGAGCTATCTCTTAACTGAACTTGTTCACTTCTCTTACTGCCTGAAAACTGGTTACCTAATATTTCTCTGCAACAGCAGAAAGCAGGAAGACTCATTCAGTTATCCCAAATGGGAAATCATCAGCAACACCTATGAGGGTTGAGAAGGCACAATCAGAATATTAGCCATTTTCTGGTAAATGGCAACTTTTTGAAGTTCATTTTTCTTATGACATGGTTTAGAAACATATTTCTGTTGGCTTGGTTAATTTGATTAGATATGCTTTCATAATTGGGTTTTGGTTTTGCACGTTGTGAAATATCTATTATTATTTTACTGTTATTATGTACTTTGATGGTGGAGAATGCAGTATAGAAACATTATATAGAGGTGGCAGCAATTAAAAAAACTAAGGCTAAAGGTTTCCCCTATCCAGTTGTGCCCAACTCTAGGGGGCAGTGTTCATCTCCCTTAACTGAGGGAGCCAATGTTATCATAAAACACTTATATGGTCATGTGGCCAGCATGACTATACCTGAGGCTCACAGAATGCTTTTACCTTCCCACCAAAGTGGTATCTACTACTCGTATTTGCATGTTTTCAAACTGCTAAGTTGGCAGGAGCTGGGGCAAGAACAGGAGCTCACCCTGTCATGCTCGGGTCTCGAATCCAGGCTATCAGTTTTCCAGCTAACAAATCTTCTTTAACCGCTGAGCATTGCACTCCTTAATAGCAATATAGGTTTGGATTAACTTTGGAATCTGTCTAAGGAGTTGCTGTCTGAAAGGCTCCTCTATTTAAACAGTTACCAAAGGAATATTATCAAAGAAAACGTTACTTTTGGAGTTCAGCTGACAAATCTTGGCTCCAAAAGTTTTGCTGAACTGGCGAAAACAAGAAAAGTCATATCCAGATCTTCTCAATATTTTGTTTTTCTATTTTCTATTGCACTACCTGTGCTCTGCTACAAAACTATGTGATCAGGCTTGATAAATCAACACTTACATCTTGAAAATTAATGAGTAGTTACCATCGACCTCTCCTCTGCCCTTCTCTCCCTCCGGCTTGTCCTACAGAAGACCCACCTATCCTATCCCCTTCTCTCCCTCAGGCTCCTCTCCAAACTCCCAGCCAGCAGGCTGGATGAGTCATGCACTGGCTACGCCCACGTCCAAGTTTTCAGGTTGAGAGTGGGAGTACAACATCTAATTCCTTAGCATCAGAACAATAATATATGAAATACCAATGGTCTGATGGTCATTTCAAAAACTATTTTGTTACCGAGCACCTAGAAGCCAAGAAGAACATACATGCCAAATTTCAAGTTTGTAGGCTTTACGGTTCTGGATATTTTGTGATTCCTGAGTGAGTGTTTTCATGTTTGTATATATAGATTCATTGTTGTGTTTTGTTGTGACATTCCTTGGATATTAGTTTCCATAGTAGAGATATATATTAAATGTTAAATTAAGTAGCAATTATTCTAAATATAAGCCATAATGCTTAGTATATTGAACTAGTAATCAGGCATCAAGAAGAGAAACTTAGTTATTTCATAGGCTATTTATCAAAAGTATACATCTTAAATCTGTTTTCTTATTAGTCATAGCTTTAAATCTCAGTCCTCCAGTGCCACAATCACTAACAGTTAATGTTAGATTGGCGGTAAGCAGCAGGTGAGAGGCGCAAGTTAGTTTCAGCACTTTTTATTTCAAGAGTAAGTGACTGCGCTCTGCCAGCTGGGCTGCCAGAGCTCGCCTTTTAAGGAGCTCTGGCAGCCCAGCTGGCCAATGACAGTTGTTTAAACTTCTCGGGGTTTGAGCAACCAATCCACAGTGAGGATGTGAAGACATGTAAATTTAACAACGTATGTCTGTACTTAACACCTCTCCCCTCCTAGCATGAACAATGTCCAATCCCCGGCCTATGTAGGTAATGTAATATTTCAGGTAGGCTGGGCATGCCGGTCTCATACTTGACCTGCGCAGATCACTTTTCCCTGGGAGCTGCCTGGGAAGGAACCTTCTGGAGCTCCTCGGCCCATGAGTTGAGCTCCAGCCTGGTTTCTTTGGCTCCTAAGATGCCATTTCTTTGCGGGCTGGCTTCGGACGCAGCTACATGTTCGAGGCTTGGGTTGGATGGTTGTTCCTTGATTTCTTGGCTTGGTTGGGCTGGGTCCCACCCATCTGCTTCCCGGCTGGTGACCATGCTCTGCAGGGCGGAGACCTGCGGTTCTCTGGGAGTTGTTCTGAGCTGGTGGGTGCGGTCCAATTGCCCTGGTTCCTCAGTTCAGCATCCCCCACGTGGTGTCGGATCTGGTAGATGTGCCTCCTCCAGATAGCTCCACTCAGTACGACTTCAGCCCAGTGACGGCCACGATTCAGCCCACCAGCCAAGTTGGATACCCAGCATAGTTGTGGGCAAATACCCAGTCGTTTATGTTGAACTCCCGGGTTGGTCGAGAGGAATCCAGGGAGTTCTCTGGAAGGTAGTCCAGGTGGTACCGGTCAAGTCTGGACTTTAGTTTTCTCCCCATCAACAGCTCTGCTGGGCTCTTGTTGGTGGTCACATAGGGGGTGATGTGTTGGGTGAAAAGGAATTGGTCAACCTTTTCCTGCTGGCTTCCTGATCCCATTCGGGTGGGGGTTTCTTTTGTGAGCCTCACCATTCGCTCGGCCTGTCTGTTGCTCGCCGGATTGAATGGGGTGATGAGAACATGCCAGATCCCTTGCTCCATGAGGAAAACCTCCATCGTCTTGGTGGTCAGTTATGGGTTGTTGTCGGAGACCAGGTTGTCGGGTAGGCCATGGGTTGTGAAAAGTTTCTGGAGTGCTCTGATGGTGGCTTCCGCCATTGTTAATTGCATGATCATGACCTCCAGCCATTTGGAGTAAGCGTCCACAAGGATCTGGAATGTCTACCCTTCCACTGGTCCCACGAAGTCGATATGGATGTGCAACTACAGTCCTTTGGCTGCTTCCCACTCCCACACGTGTGCCCAGGGTGGGGCTAGTCGCATCTCCTGGCAAGGTCTGCAAGTGGCCCCTGCTCCATAATGTCCTTATCCATATTGGATCACCAGATGTAGCTCCAGGCTAGTGCCTTCATCCGTACTATCCCTGGGTTACCCTCATGGAGGGCTTCCATGTCTCATCTCTGCAGCTTCTGGGGTACGATGACTCTCTCCCCCCACAACAAGGAATCCTTGATAGTTGATAGCTCTGCTTGCTTACTTTGGTAGCTCTGGAACTCTTCACTCAACTTCTCCTATGGCCACCCCCTCAAATCCCAGTTCAGAACCTTTCGCAACCCCTTGTCCTTTTGTGTGTGCTCTGCAATGTCCTGGCGGTGACTGGGCTGGCTGGGTCAACATCGATCAGCAGCACCATGGCGATGGGGGCAGGATTTTCCACCAGCTCTGGTAATGGGCAACGGCTGAGTGTATCAGCGTGGCTGATGTCCTTCCCTGGGCGGTGGATCAGCTCATAGTAGTACACCGTGAGGAAAATGGCCCATCTGGTCATCCTTGGGGACATGTACGGTGGGGTTTGTTGGTTCCCGGGGAGGAGCCCCAGCAGTGGCTTATGGTCCGTGACAAGTTCAAAGTGTCTGCCATACATGTACTCATGGAATCTCTTGATCCTTGCGACTGCAGCCAAGGGTTACTTGTCGATCTGGCTGTAGTTGCATTAAGCCGGCGACAAGGTCTTGGAGTAAAAGGCTATGGGACCCTCCCATCCATCCAGTAGGTGATGGCTGAGGACCGCTCTGACTGCAAAGGGGGAGGCTTCACAGATGATCCGAACCAGCAAGGTATGGTTGAACTGGATGAGCATGCTGCTGGAGGATAAGAGCTCTTTTACCATTGCGAAGGCCTGGTCTTCCTTCTGTCCCCAGGTCCACAGCACCATCTTTCCCAGGAGCCTATGCAGTGGCTCAGCAATGGTGGCCTTCGGTTGTAAAAAAATACTATAAAAGTTCAATAGTCCTAAGAAGGCTTGGAGCTTTGTCTTGTTACTTGGGGTGGGGGCGTTTTTTAATGGCCTTTACTTTGCTGTCGATGGGGTGGATGCCAGACCCATCTATGAGGTATCCCAGGAACTCTACCTGCCTCACGCCAATTTTACATTTCTTTGGGTTCACTTTAAGTCCTTTCTCCTTGAACCTCCCCAAAGTCTCGTGCACGTGTTCCATCAGCTGCTCTAAGGAGTCCCCTGAGATGAATACATCATCAAAATATGGGCACCACTCCCAGGATTCCTTGCAGTAGCCGCTCCATTAAACACGGAAAGAGTCCTGGGGCTACGCTGACTCCAAACTGCAGTCTGGTGCATTTGAAAGCCCCCCTATGGGTCACAATCGTCTGTGCTTCCACGGTGGCTTCATCCACAGACAATTGTTGGTATGCCTGAGCCAGGTCCAGTTTGGTGAATATTTTCCCACTTCCTAGGGAATGCAACAGATGTTGTACAACTGGCACCAGGTACACGCTTTACTGTAAGGCCTTATTCAGCATACACTTGTAATCCATGCAGAGGCGGATGGAACCATCTGGCTTCAAGGGGGTGACTATTGGGGTTTCTCATACTGCGTGGTCGGTCGGCACGAGGATTCTTTGGGAAATTAGTTTGTCCAATTGCTCATCCACCTTGGGCCATAGAGAAAAAGGGACCCTTCAGGGTTTGAGCCTCATGGGGGTTACATGGGAGTCTAAGTTAAGTGAAATGGGTTTCCCCATATATTTACCTAGGCCCCCGTCGAAGGTGTCTGTGAACTCTGCCAGTAGCCAATCCAGGTCGTGGGTTGAGATTCGATGCAGGTCGGTGATGTCTAACCCCAAGGGCTTGAACCATTCCACTCCCAGCAGGGATGGTCGGTGGCTGGTGACGACTGTGAGGGGTAGATGGACCTGGAATTCATGGAACACCACCTTGACCTCTATTCTTCCTAGGACTTGGATCCTGTTCCGCTGGTAGTCGTTGAGCCAGACGTTTGGTGGTTTGAGGAACTTCTTGCTGGCTGTTGGGTTCAATTTCTTAATGGTCTGCCAGGACACGATCATAAAATATGATCCTGTGTCCAGATCCATCTTGCATGGTCCCCCTTCAATGGTCACTGTGGCATGGAACTTTTCCCCTTCATAGGCATCTGAATGGCCCACAGTGGTGTGATGGATCTCTCTCTGGGCTTGGTACTGTTCCTCTCTCTGCCTATTCCTCTGTTGGCCGGATCATGAGTTGTTTGGTCTCCCTGCTGAGCCATGGGTCTTGGCTAGGACAGGGTGGCTTGGGACGTTCTGCACGCCTCGACAATGTGGCCTTTCTGTTGGCATCTGCGGCAGATGGCTTCCCAGAAATAGCACACTGCTCTTGAATGGAATCCCATGCAGCCCGGGAAACGTGGCTGCCTGCCCTCTGTCCCTTGGAAGTCAATGCTTTTTTTCTTTCTTTCCTTGTAACTCGTATTTTTTTCTCTCTCTTTTTTTCCTTACCTTAATTTCCTATTTTAAATTTTAGTTGTATTTTATATACTGGTAAAAGAGTAAAAGTCATTAGAGAGTTGGAGATGTCTCATTTTATATGACTGCCTGGTCAGAGACACATTGTTTCCCATGTAGTTGGCCTCATATTCTATTCTACTAGTTCAACTTGAATAAATATAACAAAGCCAAAACACCTAATAAGCAAGCAGAAAGAAATGATTATATACTGTTATTATTTAATGCATTTATTTACATTACAATAATGTTATTATTTAAATATTATTTTATAACTATTCAATATTATACTGTATGTAGGTCTGAACATTTTCATTAAGCCTCAGATAATGTATTATACCTGTGTGAAGTAAGTATCACTGAACATTGGTTCTGGACTTCCTCAGTGATGATTTTCCATAAATGCCTCTTTGCATTAGGATCCATACCAGAACTTGGCTCATCCTAAATTAAAAACATTTGACAAGAATATTACAAGTTAAGAAAAACATTTTTTAACATTTTTAAAAGCATTACTAGCTTTCCTGTTAGTTCATCCTGCATTTTTATTGAACATTATTTTAAAGGTTTACAACATAATTGCCACTATATTATGTTAAACAGTGAAATTCTTCATTTGCTTGTGAATAAGGCCATCTTAGGAGAGCTTCCTATCGAGTAAAAAATCAGAGGACTTCATTATTAAGGAACAAAAATGTCTAGATATTGAACAAAAGAAATAAATAAAAAACAGTTCTTAGGAAAGCTGAGCTTTTGATTTAATTATGGATGAACTTAATTCATTATATCTGAAATATAACTGGTTATCTTTCTCTTTCTCTTTTATTGATTGAAAACAAAGAAAATAAGAATGAACTTTTCCCCATTTTCTGAATTCTCATCAAAAACTCAGAAGAGACGGTACTGCACTATTGTAATTTCAAATACAAATATGCTGTGAGGCTAGAGATCATACCATATATACAAGCACTTGTTTTTTATGGGAATATGATATGGATATTGTAGTACAACATAAACATACAGATGAAACTCGAAAAATTAGAATATCGTGCAAAAGTTCATTTATTTCAGTAATGCAACTTAAAAGGTGAAACTAATATATGAGATAGACTCATTTCATGCAAAGCAAGATAGTTCAAGCTGTGATTTGTCATAATTGTGATGATTATGGCGTACAGCTCATGAAAACCCCAAATCCACAATCTCAGAAAATTAGAATATTGTGAAAAGGTGCAATATTCTAGGCTCAAAGTGTCCCATTCTAATCAGCTAATTAAGCCATAACACCTGCAAAGGGTTCCTGAGCCTTTAAGTGGTCTCTCAGTCTGGTTCAGTACGAATCACAATCATGGGAAAGACTGCTAACCTGACAGTTGTGCAGAAAACCATCATTGACACCCTCCATAAGGAGGGAAAGCTTCAAAAGAAGTTGAGTGTTCCCAAAGTGCTGTATCAAAGCACATTAATAGAAAGCTATGTGGAAGGGGAAAGTGTGGAAGAAAAAGGTGCACAAGCAGCAGAGATGACCGCAGCCTGGAGAGGATTGTCAGGAAAAGGCCATTCAAAAGTGTTGGGGACTTTCACAAGGAGTGGACTGAGGCTGGAGTCCAAGGACCCAGAGTATGGAGGAAGAATGGAGAGGCACACACTGCAAGATGCTTGAAGTCCAGTATGAAGTTTCCACGGTCGGTGTTGATTTGGGGAGCCATGTCATCTGTTGGTGTTGGTCCACTGTGCTTCATTAAGTCCAGGGTCAACGCAGCCGTCTACCAGGATATTTTGGAGTACTTCATGCTTCTTTCTGCAGACGAGCTTATGGGGATGCTGACTTCATTTTCCAGCAGGACTTGGCACCTGCCTACACTGCCAAAAGCACCAAAATCTGGTTCAATGACTGTGGGGCTACTGTGCTTGATTGGCCAGCAAACTCACCTGACCTGAACCCCATAGAGAATCTATGGGGCATTGCCAAGAGAAAGATGAGAAACATGAAACCGAACAATGCAGAAGAGCTGAAGGCTGCTATTGAAGCATCCTAGTCTTCCATAACACCTCAACAGTGCCACAGGCTGATAGCTTCCATGCCACGCCGCATTGAGGCAGTAATTGCTGCAAAAGGGGCCCAAACCAAGTACTGAATACATATGCATGCTTATACTTTTCAGAGGTCCGGTATTGTTCTATGTACAATCCTTGTTTTATTGATTGCACGTTTTCATGAGCTATAAGCCTTAATCATCACAATTATGACAAATCACGGCTTGAACTATCTTGCTTTGCATGTAATGAGTCTATCTCATATATTAGTTTCACCTTTTAAGTTGCATTACTGAAATAAATTGTCACCCTCTGTTTTGCTGCTTGCTTTCAGCTGCCATTGAAACGGGGAGGGGGGATGACATGGTATTTGGGAAGGGAAGTTTTCTGCACAGGAGTGAATGAAGAAGGAAGTGTTTTCTCACCATCTACTGCTCATGCTGCAGATAGTGGAATTGCCGCCAAGGCCAACTGTCCGGCATTCCAACCTGATGATGTTTTTTGAAGATGCAACCCACATGACACCTGTGGGGTGTGCGGATTGAACTATGGGATGGGGTTACCAGGGGGAGGGGGTTGGGTCACATATTGATATCTATGATTACGCGCGCTTTTGCCTCAGATCTTGCTTTGCCTAGCTGCTATCTATTCATAACCAGTAAAAGTACTCTTAATTCTGAAAAATGGAGTTGCGTGGTTTCTTTCTTGGTTACTGATGGAGGCTGCCCTGACATAAATGAACTTTTGCACGATATTCCAATTTTTCGAGTCTCACCTGTAAAAGGTAGCAACCAATATTGAGCAAATACCTTTTATACTAATCCCTCTGCATATGCTTTGAATGTTCTCCCCACACACCAGAACAGATATGGGAAATGGAGAGCATACCAAAGAGAGATAATGCTAACAAGCTTATCCACTGACTAATAAATAATAGGATGAAAAATATGTTATCTGCATATTTATCTTTTATCACTCAGTGTGACTTACAGTATTCCCTATTTAAATATACAAACTGAAAGGAAACAACTTAGACTATTAAGATGCAGAATTATTAGATAAACATGTTTGTGAATGTGTGATTTCTCTGTTGCTTCAGGCATGGAATAACAAGTAAGGTGATTGATATAGAAAGCCATTTCAACATATAGATCTTGAGAGGAAATGAGATGTTTTGTTATATTTTTGCACTTGGTTTACATTGCCTATCGGTTGTTAATGCATCAATGTTTGCTAATTTAAATACTATGGTTGTCCATAACATTGATGTGCTCAGGAGAGGGGATTGAAACAACCTGGATGAATGTAGGAGTTTCTAGGAAGGGGTGTGATCCACAATTTCATCTAAATAAGAGAAATCCCTGGAGATTTAACACAGACCTTTATTTTAACCCTGAGTAGTATAGCAGATTCAGGATTTATATCAAAAACAGCAGTAAAATAATGATGTCAAAAAACCTCAATGACAAACCTGAACTCAATGCTAACCATGTGAAATTAATGTTGGGTAAAAACACTTAATATTATAAATGAGATCAGGCTTGAAAGCAGAGGTGGGCACCACATAATGTAACAACCGGTTTGCCCAGAACCGAAAATGCCCGTGGCATCAAAAACATGGCAATTATATAGGACGGGATAGCGCTGGGGCAGGTAAGCTGGCCCAGCCGCTGGTCGGAAATACTTGTTAGCCCAAACTGGTCTGAACTGGCAATAGCCCACTTCTGCTTGAAAGTAAAAGTAGTAATACTTGTGATAGAGATAAAACTATTTGCTGATAGTTTCCAAATAGAGACATTATGGTCTGATAGCCAGAAATTAGGCTAAATGCTGTGGCCCTAGGAAGGCAATTGTTCCCTAATTAATTACAGAAACTTTCCCCACTAACACTTGGGTTAGGTTCTTTTCTAATCACTGTTCTACTTTTTATATGGCATCGCCTTCTCAGGAATTTATTTGCAATATAATCTTTTTGACTAGGATTAGTGCTCATTTCCACATTGCTGTCCTCTATGCCAACATAAAACAGAGTTGTTTTGTGAGATGAACAGCCTTTAAATTTGATAAATAAAAAAAAAACATTGTCAGCCTAATTTTGGGGTTTTTTGGCTCAAACTGTAGGATGGGTACAGTGGTGGGTTTCAAATTTTTTTAGAACCTCTTCTGTATGTGTGGCCTGCTTTGTGGGAGTGGCTTGCCAGCCATGTGACTGGGTGGCCGTGGCCAACTTGTCAAATGTGGTGAAACTAACTTAATAGCGCTCTTGCTTAGCAACCAAAATGTTGGCTCAGAAACTCTGGCATTTGAAGCACGCAAGTCTTAAAGCTGTCAAGTTACACCCCTAACCCTTTAGAAAAAATCCCCCAGGGGTGTTCAAACTTGACAGCTTTAAGACTTGTGGACTTCAACTCCCAGAATTCCTCCTCTCGCTCTTCATCTTGATGATGTGCGGATGGACGGGGGTGGGAGGGAGCTGAAACCGGTTCTAAATGGCACTGTAGATTTGTGGAACCTCTTCTATAGAACAGGTTAGAACTGGCAGGAACCCACCCCTGGATGGGTAGCATATACATTTGATAAATAAAACTATGCTGCTCCCATTACCAATCTGTATCCTGTCTGTATTGCCCCTCTTATAATCCTATTGTATCATGTTGTCTTGATTGGTGAGCATGCCCTTAATTATAAGTAATGTGATTAGTTTTCTTCTCTGGCTTTGCTCTCATTTTACTATTGGGGATAATAAATTAATATGAACTCAAGAAACAGACAGGAACAAAACAAGGCAGAAATAGCATCAGAGAGGAGTCTGGGACTATTCGCCTCATACCCTTCGCCACCCCTTGTTTGTCCCCAGGGTTCCGCCCCCATCCATTAACCTCTATCATTTGCTAAAATGCCCCTAGCTGTTTGCGCCGGCCAATGAGCCCCAGCCTCTTCAGTCCCAGACCCTTCGTCACGGCCTATTTGGTGAAATACTGCTCACACCGGGCTTTTGGGCTCAGGAGACAATTGGCCACCAGCCAATCGGAGGAAGGAAAGGGAAAAAGAGGGAGGGAGGGAGGGAGGGAGGGAGGGAGGGAGAAAGTGCTCTGTGTCAAGTTTCCTCTCTGGGGTTTGTTTCTCTGCCCAGTTGCCTCGGGTCCGAGCTAGAAAATCCTTTGCATTTCCTCCCCCCTCCCCCCAGAGCTGTTGGGGAAGATAATGATAATTTATTGAATCAAAGTAACGGAGCCAACAAGCCTTCTGTCTTTTCTCTGAGCTGCTCTTCCCCCTTCCCCCTTCCCCCCTTCCCCTTCCCCTTTTCCTAACAATTAATTGCTGCACGCATGTTCGTGTGTCTTCTCTTAAAGGGGCAGCCTTCTTTGTGCCAAGAGGGTGAGTCCGTAGGATGTGTCAGCTTTTTTCCTCTCTTTTATCTTACACACATACACACACACCTAAAATCAATGTAGCAATATAAGAAAGTATATATAACACAATTACCAAATAGATTAATAAAGGCTGATTTTAAGTGACCTTGTTTCTGGTGTATGTTTAATATAGTGTGAATCTCTAAGGCAGTGGAATAATGAGAGGGGAAGTCTGGAGCCTATTTTTCTATCTGTGAGATGACCTGGTGGTTCTTTTTCCACATGCAAACTGGCAAATTCACTTGCTCCCCAAAGATCGAAATGGTAAGTAGACCTAATATAAGGAACATTCCATCAATTCCATAGGGACATAACCAAGATATTAATATTTAAATTTGATACTTTAACACAATCACTATCTCAATGTAGTAGAATACCAATTTGAGGAAGCCTGAATGTGTTTTCAAAATGTGAAGTATACCTATGGTTGAAACATGTTGGGGAACCTTACCACAGAACCATGGTGAACTCTTGATAATGAATTATAAATACCATCAACATAAAATGGAGCTCACTTAGAAGTTGAAATACACCAAGTAAATGAGATGAAGAGTGTGAAATAGAGGACAACAGTAAGGGAAGAAGAGAGGGATAGAAGAGAGGGCGGGGGGGAGAGGAGGAGAGAAAGAAGGAGTGGAAAGGGAAGAGAGGAGAGAGGAAGGGGAAGTAGAGAAGAGAAGGACAACAGAGGGAAGAAAGGTGGTAGGGAGGGAGAGTGAAGAGGGAGAAGAAAGTGATGGATAAGGTACAAATATGGTGTATGGACAGCAGAAGAGCCAATAATTGTTTTTGGGAGTTGATGGTAATACAAATTGATGTAAACATTTAATAATACAATACGAAGTTGCCTATGTAATAGTATACATGTGGTTATATGTTATAAAAATGAAAAAATAAAAAACTTTATATATAAAAAAATACTGAGGGAGGAAGTGAAGGTGATACTTATGGGAAGAACCCAGTAACAGTGGTAATAGATGAAATGCTGGCAAGTGTCCAAAACATAGGGAACAAAATAACTCACCACAAGTAGGTTCATAATCTATTTGCCTCCAAAATCATGGGTAGCAAATTGTTACAGATTATACGCACCTTGCATTGTGGTGGAGAGTATAGGCGTAATCGTTTATTCTGTAAAACTGTTAAGCAAGTATGGCAACATAATTTTTATTCCAATTTGTGCAACCAAAAGGAAAAGGTGGCATTGTCGTAATGTATGGACTAGATCCATATCTCTCTTGACTATCTCTACTAACATGCTGAGCACAATCTCTGGCTTTAACAAAATAGTTTTCTCTCAACTTGTAGCTATTACTTTGCAAGACTATGAAACAGAGAATAAGAAAAATCATAATAATTCCCCACAGAATAATGTTTGTATTTCATACCAATAGTAAAACTGATGGTTTCCCCAGAAGGGCTAGAGCAGTTGATAACTTTCTGTTGGTGCCATAACTGCACTTAGAGACAATTCTACATTGGTAAGGCATGAGATTAAGTCGATAAAGAAGCTGAAATACAATCTGTGGGGGGAAGAAATTCAGAAAAATGATCATTCTTCAACAATTATGGTATGACAATATAATTAATACCTGAATTTTAGGAAAAAATATTATTTTGACAGTTTTACAATTAACAATTTTTAACTTCCTGTTTAATGTTAATTTACCAGCAGTTTTAAGCAAACATATTAAAATGAAGCATAGATAATAAATCTGTAGTAAGCATTTTGGAGTTAGAAAAGAAATTATAATTGTGTGCACAAGACTCTCATGCCAATTTTGTTTTGTAAGGCTATATTTTTGCAGATCTGTTCCTGTACCACTTGAACTCTAAATCCTTTGTAAAATGTGATACCTAGAACTGAACATAATACCTTGAGTCAGTATTTCTTAAAGTATGGTTCTAGGAACCTGAAGATTTGTGAAATCAAAATTATTTGTCTGATATTAATAGCATTTGCCAAAACTATGTCACTTTTCTCATTTTTTGGGTAAAAATAGTGGTTTTATTTATACTAATATTTAATGGATTTAGTATTATTTTTACATGATTCTATAAATATTCTATAAATGTGTATAAACTATGTAAACAAAAGCTCTTTTGTGTTTCACCATAATTATAAAAGTGGGAAGGGGTCCTGAAAGAAAAAAAACTTTAAGGAACACTTTGATTGATTGGTCTTTGATTAATTCCAAATGAAATGGAACAATTCCTTTTTTTCCTATGGCTTAGTAGAAGAGTAGTGTTAGCCTATGATAGCCAGAAATCAGGAGGAGTCTGGTAAACTGATGGATAGAGTGGCTATCTGATGAAGTGAGCTATAGCATAGGTCACACTAGGTATATTATTTGCTGCTTAAGAACAATTTGATTTTCACATAGCCTAAAATAAATTACATAGTCTAGAATAAGTTACAGGTGGTGAAGTGAGCCCTAATGTTAATTTTGTCAATGCTGATCACTTCCATGAAAAATGAAATTCATCCTCCACCATGATGGGAGCAGGTTCTTTGGAAAAAAATGATAATCAAAGATTAACTATAAACAACCAAATTCTGGCCTCTGTTTCCATCAAACCAGCTTCCAAATGCAGGCTAGCATTTGAAATGCAGCTAAAACCCGATATGTTCTTGAAAATTCAGCCTGGACAAACCTCATCTCCATTTCAAAGCTGAAGAGCCAGCGCTGTCCGAAAACGTCTCCGTGGTCATGTGGCCGGCATGACTAAATGCTGAAGGTGCACGAACGCTGTTACCTTCCCACCAAAGGTGGCTCCTATTTTTCTACTTGCATTTTACATGCTTTTGAACTGCTAGGTTGGCAGAAGCTGGGACAAATAATGGGAGTTCACTCCGTTACATGGTGCTAGGGATTTGAACCACTGAAATGCCGACCATTCTGATCGACAAGCTCAGCGTCTTACTCACTGAGCCATTGTGTCCCTTTTAAACTACCAGTGTTTTAAAAGCAAAACTCCAGCATTACTTGGTAGTTTTCCCGAAAACTGATATTTCTACTTAATCTTAATTTTACATACCCCTTTAATATCTTCCTCTGGGATGCCATGTAACCGTGCATAGTAATACATGTGTTCTTCAACAGTCAACAAATCATCTAGAGCATCTTCTTGAGGACAGTATCCAAATTGTGAACGGTGTGCATCATGAATTTCACTCAAGGATCTGAATTGCAAAAATTATTTGTTAAGTCTGGAATTTTTTTTAAAAGAACTTAAAAGTTAATATACCAAGAAGCCATGTGAAACGCTCGTACAAACATGTATAGTAGAAAGAGAAACATAGTCCCTGACATTGCTTTCTCATTGTATCTTGTGTTCTATACATCTAAGATTGCATTTGGATTAAGTCACATTTATGGATAATCTTCTATTGACAGACTTACAATGCATAATTTTATGTTAGCATTTATTGCATTAGTTTTGTCATTTTAAAAACACATCCAGTTTTAATCACTTAATACATCCAGTGTGTAAAATGCCAGTCTTCTTACTGGGTTTTATTGGGGCCACATTTTGATGTCCGTTTTGCATTTCCATTTTAAGGCCTCATTCTCAAGAGTGGCATAAGAATACCAGGGAAGTCACTTGTGGCTAAGCATTTCTCACATAATTATTCAGCTGAGGTGGGAGACAGGCAACTGTGATTTACAGTTCTTGTGAATTTATTAAAAACAATATTGTTCAATGAATTACTCTGAAATGCTATAATTTAACAAAACTTTGATTTAAGCTTCGCATGGCCTTAATCTCTATACTATGGATAAAAATGCATTACAGAAATAAGTAGCACTAAAGTAATGGAAAAGTCTATTTGGATTTCATTTAACCTAAATTATTTTATTCCATATTGGTTTTATTTTCTTAGCTAAGTTGCTAAGTTTCATTGTGGAGAATGAATCTGTCCTCCATACCCAGTTTCATCTTGCATCAGTAGCCTTCCATTAGTTGGACCAATGTCGCCTGTCAGCATTTTAAAAATGGTGGTTTTCCCAGCCCCATTCACACCAAGCAAGCCAAAGCACTGGAGGAAAAAGATCACATTATTTTTAAGGCATTTGTAATTTTTTAACTTACAATAGATTTGAAAAACAAATATTCTTTCATATTATCCATAATATTTGCAATTTTAATAAAAGAAGATGTTTAAAACAAAGAAAATAGAAAACCCAAGAGATATCGAAAACAGCATACTTATATGCATTCATAACTTAAATAACTAGTAAAATATCAGTTTCAAAGGGGGGGGGGCAGCAGAAACATTCTGATTAATACTTCATCTTTTTTGCAGTTCTCCCATCTAATCTCTGAAATGATTGAGTTCTGTGCAGGATCAGCCTCCCTGATATAGAGTAAGATATATGTTTTATGCAGCAGATTTTGATTCACATGAAACATGTGCGAAGTATTATTTAAATGGTTATGTGTATATATTTGCTACTGCTGAACCTAAGGAGGGCAAAGAGAAATGAACAGGCAGTGTATGCCTGATATGTCCAGCCTGAAGATGCCTCTTAAGCTGTGCACAATTTTTTGTGACTAGCTACACACATAATAAGAATGTTTACTTCTCATAATTTCCACTTTCTACTTTTGGTTTAATGACTTACCTCTCCTGCTGGGATTCCAATGTTGACATTTCTCACTGCTACAATCCTTCGGTAGGGAAGATGGTAGATTTTGGAAAGATTCTGGAGCTGCAACACATCACAGTCTGACAAGCCCAGTGTCACTCGCTCTCTTTCTGCTCGGACGTCCTTGTCTTCCTCCCCAACAATGTCTTCAAGGTAGAGTGGAGACTTACCATGCAATTTATTAAATAAGTATCTATCAAAAATTAAAATCAAGTTTATTAGTATCACCTTATTTTTAAATGTTGTCTTATGAAATATTTTGTCGATATAATGAGTTTTCTGCAGAAGTTTTTAAAAGTTTAATTATTCATTACCAATCAATACACAGAATGGAAATAGAAATGGAAAATAGAATAGAATAGAATAGAATATTCTTTATTGGCCAAGGGTGATTGGACACACAAGGAATTTGTCTCTGGTGTTTGCATAAACTCTCAGTATACATATAAGCAACAAAGCGATAAAGCATACATCATAAGATACAATCATAAGTATAAGATACAACCAACAAAGTGATAGTCATAAGATACCAATAGGAGTAGATAATAGGAAAGGTGAGAAGGATACAGTAATACAGTCCCACTACATGCTTAGTTATCCTTAGGCATAAGACAGTGCTGTGGGAATTATGTTTTGTAGAGTGATGACATGGGGGAAACAACTATTTTTGTATCTAGTTGTTTTAGCGTGCCCTTCTCCTGAAGGGAGAAGTTGAAACAGTTTATGTCCAGGATGTGAGGGATCTGTAGATATTTTCTCAGCCCTCTTTCTGGCTCGTTCAGTATACAATGGAAGGCAAGCTAGGTGAGGAAGGTGTGTTGAATTTATTCACCCCCTTGAGTTATCTGTAAAAATAATAAAGGTGAGGTACAAGCAAAGAAACAAACATATTGCTGCACTTTGCTTAACTTCAGCTGATTTAAGCTCATATACCCAATGGTCTATAATTTCCCATCCTAATCATTTGACCATTTGTAGTATCTGAATTCAAGTGAGAGAAATAGATGCTTCCATCTATTGCTGCAACTTGATAGGACCTATGGTTAGACTGAATAGTTAAAAGGATTATTCTAATCTGTAGCCCAAATGAGATTAAACCAAACACAACTATTTGCTTAAACTGCTTTGTTAGATCAAGAGCTGTGATTAATTTCCCTCTTCTTTCTGGCATTTTGGCACTGTAATAAAGCAACTTCTTAATCACATTTATTTGATGCAGAAAAGAGATATTGTAGCCCCTGCAAAATAGACCAACATAATACTTGACAGGTATTATGATACTTATAAAAGCCTGTTAAAGCAATAAATTATAGCAAGTTTATTTTCTGCAACTTACTTTTTGTCAATCCCTCATTTTATTTGCAATTTTGGAATTTCCACATATATTTATAGTTACTTACTGTAATATTTTATGCCATATTTTCTGAATTGTTCCATCATCAAGCAAGAGGCGGGCTGTAAAAAACAGAGTTCCTTGAATGAACATCCCAAGCAGTTTAGATGTTGTCCTGTCCAATTCAAATGTTTTATCAGGGTAAACCACTCCATAGGCTTTTAAAAAACCCATCAGGGCATGATACTGAGATAATTCTATTAACCCATAACCAAAACAGAATTGTGGGAATATCAGGAAAATATGTCTCAATGTTTCAGCAAGTTCATGCAGGTCCTGAAAGAAATAAAAATAATTTCATCACTGTACTTTTGTAGTTACAAAATTACCTTATCATTAAAAAAAACACCTTTATAGCAGATTGTGTTATAGCACATTGCTGACTCGTATTTATACATGATGCTACATTCATCCTTTTCATGCAAATCATTAGCAAGCCACATATGAGGTACACCTGGTCATCTCTGTCAGTTCCATTTAATCTGAAAGTTTCTTAATGATTGAAATCAAACGCATTACTTGAGAAGGAATCTGACCAAGATAGAACTGTTGGTTCCTTTATTTTTCTTGATACTACCTCAAATAGAGTTTATCTTTATTGCATATCACATTGCAATACATTTTCTTATATGAAGCTATATTTATCTAAAACCCTTTTTGTGCAAATCATTATCAAGCCGCATAAGGAGTAACTGTTGTTTCTGTCCTCTGGATATTATTATTGGCATTCTACCCTATTTTATAAAATCTGGAACATTAATGAAAAAGTTGGTGCCAATTACATGTTTTCAAGCTTATTACCTTATCAGTAGCTTTTTCTTGTGAAAGTAAAAAAACAACTGAATGGGTGATGATTGTGTTGACGCCAAAGAATAAATTGATACAGACATAAACAATAAAGGCCATCCCAGTTTCCTTGAAGATTCCAGCCAGTAAGTACATCCATGAAAATGTTGAATATCTGCAGATCATTAAAAATCACAAGCAGAATAAAGTAACCAATACAGAATAGCAAAATACTTAATTGCCTTCTAGTCTTGTCTGTGAACAGTTACAGAAATAAAAGGAGTCTGTTTTATTCATCTTGACAATAACTTAAGATTTATAAATTGTCTCCTGATGTCATGAATTTTAATGTAGTTAGAAAAGATAAATAATTTTATCTTGCAGCTAATTTAATTGCCAAGAATCCTCATTAATTCTGACAACCATAATTTATTATTTTATTCATTTATTTGTACCTTCCTATCCCATCCTACTCAGATAGACATGCCCCCTCCAGGAGAAACTTCAGAAGTTTTCAAGCTCATCTGGAGAGGTGTTTTTTTAAGAAAACCCCCCAAAAGCCACAAGATCCGGAGCTGCCAGTCTCCGGTAAGATGCACATCTCGTAGCCCGCCCCATCCAATCCCCTGATTCATCTAGCTCCGCCTTTCTCATGATGTGCTTTGCCTATAAGTTAAATAGGCAGGGTAACAGTATAAAGCTTGCTGGAGTTCTTTCCCAATTTTGAACCAATCAGTGGTTCAATGTCCAGTTCTCACTGCTGCTTCTTGACCCACATATAGGTTTCCCAAGAGACAAATAAGATGGTCTGGTATTCCCAACTCTTTAAGAACTTTACAATTTGTTGTGATCCACACTACCAAAGGCTTTGGCATAATCAATGAAGCTGAAGTAGATGTTTTTCTGGAACTCCCTAGCTTTCTCCATGATGCAACATATGTTGGCAATTTGATCTCTAGTTCCTCTGCCTCTTTGAAATCCTGCCTGTACTTCTGGTAGTTCCTGATCCACATATTGCTGGAGTCTAGCTTGTGGATTTTGAACATAACTTTACTAGCATGTGAAATGAGTGCAATTGTGCGATAATTTGAACATTCTTTGGCATTGCCCTTCTTTGGAATTGGAATGTAAATGGACCTTTTCCAATCCTGTGGCCACTGTTGAGTCTTCCAAACTCGCTGAAAAATTGAGTGTAGCACTTTTACTGCATCATCTTTTAAGATTTCGAATAGCTCAGCTGGAATACTGTCACCTCTATTAGCTTTGTTGTTGCTCAGATTTCCTAAGGCCCATTCTAGGATGTCTGGCTCAAGGTCAGTGACCACTCCATGGTTATCAGAGACGTTAAGCTCTTTCTTGTATAGTTCTTCTGTGTAATTTTGCCACCTCTTCTTATTCTCTTCTGCCTCAGTTAGGTCCCTGCCATTTTGGCCCTTTATCATGCCCATCTTTGCATGAAACGTTCCCTTCATAACTCCAATTTTCCTGAAGAGCTCTTTGGTCCGCCCTATTCTATTGTTTTCTTCTATTTCTTTGCACTGTTCATTTAAGAAGGCATTCTTATCTCTTCTAGCTATTCTCTGGAATTCTGCATTCAATTGGGTGTATCTTTCTCCCTTGCCTTTTGCTTCCCTTCTTTCCTCAGCTATTTGCAAAGCTTCCTCAGACAGCCACTTTGCTTTCTTGCATTCATTTTTCTTTGGGATGGTTTTAGTTGCTACCTCTTGTACAATGTTGCGAACCTCCATCCACAGCTCTTCAGACACTCTGTCTAGCAGATCTAATCCCTTAAATCTATTTGTCACCTCTACTGCATGTCAGGAATATGATTTAGTTCATAACTGAGTGGTCTAAGTGCTTTTCCCTACTTTCTTCAATTTAAGACTAAATTTTGCAATGAGAAGCTCATGATCTGAGCCACAGTCAGCTTCTGATGTTGTTTTTATTGACTGTATAGAGCTTCTCCATCTTTGGCTGCAGAGCACATAGTTAATCTGATTTCTGTATTGACCGTCTGGTGATGTCCATGTGTAGAGTCATCTCTTGGGTTGTTGGAAAAGATTGTTTGCTATGACCATCATATTCTCTTGACAAAATTCTATCAACCTATGCCCTGCTTCATTTTGTACTCCAAGACCAAACTTATTATTCCGGTTATCTTTTGCCCTCCTACTTTAGCATTCCAATCCCCCATGATGATAAGGACATCATTTTTTGGCGTTAATTCTAAAAGGAGCTATAGGGTCTTGGGTTCGAACTGAGATCATTGTATCATTTTGGAGATTGTATCCTAGTATTGCTTTTCCTATTCTTTTATTTACTATGAAGGCTTTCTTCTGAGGGATTTTTGCCCACAGTAGTATACTTGATGGTCACCTGAATTAAATTCACCCATTCCTGTCCATTTTAGTTTGCTGATTCCTAAGATGTTGATGGCCGGCGGCCATCTTTTGTTTGACCACGTCCAGCTTGCCTTGATTCATGGATCTCACATTCCAGGTTCCTATGGAGTATAGTTCTTTACAGCATCGGACTTTCCTTTCACCATCAGATACATCCACAGCTGAGTGTCCTTTTGGCTTTGGTCCAGCTGCTTCACTCTTTTTGGCACTACTAGTACTAGCCCTCTGCTCTTCCTCAGTAGCATATTGGACACCTTCTCATCTTCCAGCATTATATCTTTTTGCCTTTTGGTACTGTCCATGGGGTTTTCATGGCAAAGATACTGACGTGGGTTGTCATTTCCTTTTCCAGTGGATCACATTTTGTCAGAGCTCTCTGCTATGACCTGTCTGTCTTGGGTGGCCCTGCATGATATAGTTCATAGCTTCATTGAGCTAACACAAGCCGCAGTGGCAAGGCAGTAATTCATGAAGGGGTATATATTGCAAGGCAATAAATACTTATTATTCAAGACAAAAACAAAACATTTGCTTCTCTATTTTTCCTTTGAGCTGAGGTCAACAACTTGTGACTTCTTTGGTATTCCTATACTTTTTCTTGGCCACATTATTAACAAGGTTTGTCAGCATAGCTTTTCAACAGTTTAGCTTACAGTTGCTATATTTCTCAGTGATCTCCCATCCAATAATACCCAGTACTGAAACAATCAGAATAGAGCTGGAAGGGATCTTGGAGGTCTTCTAGTCCAACACCCCCCTCCCCTATTCAAGCAAAAGAGATTATACCATTTCAGATAGGTGGCTGTCCAGTCTTATCTTAAAACCTACAGCAATGAAGCACCCACCACTTCTGAGGGCAAGCTGTTCCACAGGTTAATTGTTCTCACTGTTAGGAAGTTTCTCCTTAATTCCAGGTTGCTCTCCTTGGTTATTTTCTCCTTGATTATTTTCTATTCATTGTTTCTTGTTCTGCCTTTGTAGCAGCCCCTCAAATACTGGAATACTGCTATCATATCACTCTTAGTTCTTCTTTTCTCTAGATTAGCCATACCCAATTCTTGCAATTGTTTTCTCCAGGTCCTTAATCATTTTAGTTGCTCTTCTTTGCACTTTTTCCAAAGTTTCAACATCTTTTTTTAACGTGGTGACCAAAACTGGATACAGTATTCCAGGTGTGGTCTTACTAAGGATTTATAAAGTGATACTAATACTTCACATGATTTTAATTCTATGCCTCTATTTATACAACCAAGGATTGTATTAGCTGTTTTGGTTGTTTACTACTGAGCATTTTGAAATCCATGAAGTTCATCCAGGTACTGTTTCATTGCTTGGGTATAGTCATTGTCAAGCATTTAGGTAGATAAAGAATAATAGCTAGAATAGGCACATACAAGGAAATAAAGAAAGCAAGAAAAAACGTTCCATTAATTATAACTTTCCACCCTTAAAATTAAAAACAAAATAAACAAAATAATAATAAGAAAATGCAGATCAACATGAGAACACATTTTACTTCTCAGAGCCTAATGTGGCTACATTTTGCCTAGCAATTTTATAGTTTGGAATTTTAAATTTCTTTTTTAGTTTTGCATCCATTTTATCATGAACCTTTTAAATTTGTTCCATTTCCATGATCTATCAGAGCAACAGTGTATATAGGTGCCTTAGTATACCATCTTGATCCTGTACAAGCATTTCAAATCCTGACATTTTTCTTAGAGGCCTTCTATTATCTCTGAGGTCAGTTTTTATTCTTCCAGCAATGCATAGATACATCAACCATGATAGTTCTGGCCTTTTGAAGTAGTTGTTGCTATGTTTTTAATCTATTTATGGGGTGTAAATAGATCATACCTGCATATATAATTATACTTTTCCTATATAATTATCTCTGACATGAAAAGCATTTAAAGAGCTAGTGGTGAAATTGTTGATTTTTTCTCATAATCTTCCATAATTTATCAAGTTTTATCTTGTAATACAGCCTTTCAATTTTTTGTGCTCATTCACAATCATATACCATTAAGTATCTATGAAACCATTAGGTAGATTGGCTTCTTTTTAATGTGCATACCTTATTTCTAGAGTTGGTTGGTTTATTTTTATTTACCCTCTTTTATGCTTTGACTAGTTACTTAAAAAACTGACTTTTTAAAATTACTTTTCAAAATAAGTAATTTAAATTGCTCTGTTCAAAATTATAATTGGAGATTCCATTCACATTGAATCAAGCCATCCAAATCCTTACCCAAATAAAAGAAGAAGCAGGAATACAGCCAACAGGTTATTTTCATTGAAGAAAGCTGGCATCTGAAAAGCTGAAATAACGCTCACCGAGAGTATAACAGGCACCAGAAAATAAACCTGTAGAATGTTCATAAATACAACTGATTATCACAGACCAAATACTAAGTTTAAACTGGATTTTCTTCTAACTATGGAAAAGTTACTAACAAAGGAAGCAAGCATTATTTACAGAGGTCCTAGAAAGCAAAGGCTATAGAAAGAGGCATACCTACCTATTTTAATGAATTTAAATCCAGAAAAATGTGCTTGGCTCTAAGTATCTCTATGCAATTTATTTGAATTATACAGGCCTATTAGGAATGTTTTATGACAATTCTCATGAGAAAATATTTCATATTTATTCAAAATTTGGTAGTAGATGATCATGTTTTTAAAGAACAAAATGGCTGAGATCACATGTGCTTAGCCATAGTTTGTAGTGCTGCATCAAAAGCCATATTTCTCATACATGATTCCAAACTATCTATGTTTTGGCTTATTATAATATATGAAATACAGACAAAAAGTGTACAATATATTGTGAGAAGTGTTATATCCAAATATATATTATTTTTATATTGTTTCCACCTTCCCTTAAATATTAACAGAATCCACAATGCCTGAGAATGAGTGTCTCCACTAAATAATTAACAGTCAAGCTGAAACTCAGTTAATCAGCTAAAATGAGCAAACTTCCTTCCAGACCCAATCTACAGATCAAAGGATAAGGTCTGCAAACACAGAGGCTATTAAATTAGATCTCCCAAAGGAATTGCATGTTCACAAGAATAAACACACATACACATATAAACACACCCTCAAACCTCAAGTGTCATCCTGGAAACAGCACGTGACATACCAGACAAGCTCCCCTTATAAAAATCTGCTGCTGTACCCCATTTCTCTGCAGGTTGACCCTAAAGGCAAATTGTTTTGCTTTTAGGAATAAATATTTCTTCTTTCTTCACAGCTGTCTGGATCTCATTTTTATTTATTCTTCCACAGCCCTGGTTCAAGTTGGAACCCCAAATTATTCTTCTGACAATATCTAAATTCTACCTTGAGATCTCATGACTATGCTTTGCCTAGTGCCAACTTTGTACATTTCAGTACTTGCTTCTTGACAAGATTCATTTTGAAGTACTGCTGTATTCAAAATTGGAGAATAAACTACATAAACAAGAAATATGTCCCAAAGGTTTAGTGTTTTTAAACTAATATACAAAAAGGCCTATAAGGTGATTTGAAAACAAGCGGTGATTTTTTTTCCAGAATTAATTTTATAACAAAAACTTTCTACCAGCAATTTTCCATCTCTTGTAAAAAAGAGAAACATTATTTTCATCTGAAGAAAGGTAAATTATTTTTATAGGATGGATAAAACAAATTTTGGTCTGGATGATAAAACAAATAACTGGCTTCTCATATTATATCAAATTACAGTATTTTTGGCAATAGTAATTAAAACATCATAGCTGAATGTTCATATATTAATAGGTAACTCAGAGTTCCAAATAAAAGATCTATTAGGGGATGCCAATTAAGTCTCCTTTTTGCCATATTTTTTATAATTTAGCCTAAGAACAACTTTATTAATTTCTAGTTAAATATAAATGAACTTAATATTAGATTGGGCTAGTTTAAAGTTCTGAGTTTTTATAGATATAGTATAGCAACAACAACAAAAAGAGAATAGAGTCCATGTATTACTAAGCATGGTGCAACAGCTTAATTCTACAATTTTAAAAATTAAATATAGCATTGAGTTTTATGAGTCAGAATAACTAAGTGAATCCTGCATTTTTAATATAGCAATAGCAATAGCACTTAGACTTATATACCGCTTCATAATGCTTTACAGCCCTCTCTAAGCGATTTACAGAGTCAGCATATTGCGATCTAGGTCTTCATTTTACCAACCTCAGAAGGATGGAAGGATGAGTCAACCTTGAGCCTGGTGAGATTCAATCTGCCAAATTGCAGGCAACCAGCAGTCAGCAGAAGTAGCCTGCAATGCATTCTAACCACTGCACTACCAAATACAGGATTTTTTTTTGCTTCATTTCATCATGTAGTATTTTCCATATTATATTTAAGACATAAGCTACTCACCATGTCATAAATGAAGTTAGTCACCCAGTAGCTGGTCACACCAAGGCCAGAGATATGCTGTAGCTGTTTTGCCTTTGTTTGATGTTCCTTGACCACATAAAGCACAAAGCTAGCTGTTGTGATGGAGTATCCAATCAAGACTGACATGGACACAATGATATCCAATAAACTACTAAGCCTGAAGAGATGAAAAAGAAATGAAAACATTTTAAGAGAACTGGCTTAATTTTCTGCATTGTCCTGAGTAAAGTTAGGTTGGAAGCATTGTAGGAAATTCAAAATTGTTTGAGGTAAATGTCTATTGTTTCTAAGAAAGTTGATCAGGAAATAAAAAAGAAAGTGAACAAAGTTAGCACCCATCCCTCTTCTAGAAGAATGAAATATTTTGAGAAATATTCAAAAAGGCAGAATATTATATATTCCTAGGAGAAACATGCTCTTGGAAAGCAGCCCCCATCTTTCTTAACAGACCCAGCAGGACTGGGCCAGCCTATCTACAAGACAAAAGACCTTTAGCTCAAGGGTGATGGGATTAAGACATGACCCTCCAGGACATAATAGGATTATCTAGCAGCAGAGCTCACCACATTGCAAAATCACCTGGGGATATTGCATCACCCTCCAGGCTTCAACCAAACTTCTCAGACAACCTACAGGGTTAGCTATGATCCCTATAACAGCCAATAGAATACATGTTCTTGCACAGGAATAGGAAGTTCAAATGCAAAGTCCAAGAGAAGGTATAAAAGCCACCCTCTCTCAACTCCATGTGGTCAGCTGCCCAGAATCATGAACTACCATGTGGTTCTGCTTCATCAATAAATGGACCCTCTTTCCAATCAGCCTCCAGCCTCCATTTTGTCTCTAGTGTCTTTCTCCCGGCTTGGAACTGAACCAGATGGATATTTCTCCCAGCAAAAGGAAGAAAGTTAAGCATTGACTATGAGCCCCAGATGTTAATGAACAGCATGCAGATGTTTTATTTCAGAGATGTAAAATAATAAAATATAAACGTTTATCTTTATTGCATAATCTTTTTTCAAAACTGAACTGACACTTGCTGTCAAAAATAATTCAGGATCAATTAATATGTCAGAACAATTATAGTTAAATATGACAACTACGAAGATTAGTAAGTCTGGAGGACTTCCGGTGGCGCCGCTGGCCTTGGAGGACGCTCCTTCAGGAACACCAGCCCCGTGTTTGAGTAACAAGCTTCTAGGACAGCATAAATCAGCTGTCCAGCGGTTTGAAACCCCCCCTTGGGAAAAGAGGGGGAGGTGAGCTGTCTGGCATAGGGTAGAGTTCCCCAGCAGCCCCAGAAGTAATTCTGTGGCGTGAAGGGTATGAACTCCCCAGGAAGCCCGACAATCTTATTTATTTATTTATTTATTTTATTAAATTTGTTAGCTGCTCCTTCTCCACAAAGGGACTCGGGGTGGCATACAATAAATAAAACACATATTATAAAAATTACACATTGTACACATTGTACAGAGGAGGTATAAAACACAATACAATATATAAATATTAAAATAAGTTAAATTAAAACCCCAATAGAGATTATAAGTTTAAAAATTGCCAGGGGGAATAAAATGGAACTATGGTTGAGCCAGGCCTGCTAGTTGAAAAAGGTGGGTCTTGAGTTTTGAACGGAAGGAGCGGAGGTCGGTGGTAATCCTAATATCCGGGGGGAGGTCATTCCAGAGGGCTGGGCCCATCACCGAGAAGGCCCTACTCCTGGGCGCCGCCCTTTGGCACTGCTTAGTGGACGGCACCCAGAGAAGTCCCTCTCTGTGAGAGCGAATTGGTCGTAGGGATGTATGGGGCAGGATGCGATCCCGCATGTAGCTAGGTCCTGTGCCATGGAGCGCTTTGAAGATGGTAATCAATACCTTGAAACGCACCCGATAGACCACAGGAAGCCAGTGCAGCTCGCGCAGGAGAGGTGTTATATGGGAGTATCTCGTACTCCCCATAATCACCCGCGCGGCCGCGTTCTGGACCAGCTGCAGTCTTCGAGTGCATCTCAAGGGAAGCCCCATGTAGAGAGAATTACAGTAGTCTAGGCGGGACGTCACCAGCGCGTGAGTGACTGTGCGAAGGGCATCCCGGTCCAATTGGGGGCGCAATTGGCGCACCAGGCGAACCTAGTGGAACGCCCCCCTCGCCACGGCTGCCACATGGTCATCCATGGACAGCCGGGCATCCAGGAGGACGCCCAAATTGCGAGCCCATTCCATGGGCGCTAGTTGCTCGCCCCCAATGGCCAGTGTTGGAATTAGCTGGTTGAACCGGGGGGCCAGAAGCCACAGCCACTCCGTCTTGGAGGGGTTGAGTTTGAATCGGTTGTCACCCATCCAGACCCGTACGGCTTCCAAACACCGGGACATCATTTCAACGGCCTCATTGGGGTGGTTCGGGGTGGAGATGTACAGCTGTGTATCATCAGCGTACAGATGATATCCCACCCCAAAACCATGGATGATCTCACCCAGCGGTTTCATATATGTGTTGAACAGGAGAGGCGAGAGGACTGACCCCTGTGGCACCCCACAAATGAGAGGCCTCAGGGACGACCTCTGCTCCCCTGCCAACACACGCTGCGTCCGGTCGGAGAGGTAGGAGCAGAACCACCGTAGAACGGTGCCCCTTACCCCCAGCCCCTCCAGCCGGTGCAGGAGGATACCATGGTCGATGGTATCAAAAGCCGCTGATTATTAGCCCACTGAATAGTACCTATTTATCTACTTGTATTTGCATGCTTTCAAACTGCTAGGAGGGCAGAAGATAGGACAAATTGATGGGAGCTAATTCTGTGATGCAGCTCACTCTCGGGTTTTGAACTGCTGAGCTGTCAACCTCTCATTGGTCTTCTGACTCAGGACTGACCTCTCAATGGTTTTCTGATTCATCATCCTAACATGAAACACTACTGTATGTGTGTGATGTCTTTACAGAATGTAACATAGTTGGCTATATGTGGAGATGCAGTAATGGGCTTTCATGGTTATGACATTTTGGTTATAGAATTTCTTTCTCCCTAGATGCCAGGCTACTAAAGTCAGGTTAACAAACTATGCTTTCGGTTGCAGTTGTAATCAGTTCCTACTCTATTTCTCTAATCATGTCATTTTACTTACTTTTTATTGAATTGTTTATCTTGATTTTAATGGATAGACAATGGATATAATGGATAGATAATAAAATTACAGAAGTTTATAAAGATTTAAATATATACATATTCTCCAGTGCTATGCAATTTCTTGTTCTAATATTTGGGATAATATTTATGATAAATTCAAAACATACTGTATAAAACATAAGCAGTCCCTATTCACAATGACTGACATGCATATAATATAATTAGATTATACTTCAAAATAACTGTAATGCAAAAGATGAGTCTATTTTTCTTACAATTATATTAAGAAGAAAAATGATAAAATTAACATCTTACATGGCTTGCTCTTGGCTCTCTCCACCAGGATAAGGATGAGCAATAACAGAAATGCCTACAATAATAATGAAACACATTTAGGGACTTTATCTCATTATTGAATATAGGTGCTAGTTCAAAACCTGAAAGATTTAACAGTTTTATTTTTCTGCCATTAAAGTAAAAGGCAACTAAAATAATCTATAGCAGGGGTGTTAAACTCAAGGCCCAAGGGCAGTCCATGGGGTGCTTAGATCTTTCCCGGGGGAACTGCCCTGGAAACAGGAAAGGGCCAGCCCATGGTGCTTCTGCCAGCGAAAATGGAGCTCCATTTTCAGAGGGTTGCAGGAGGCCGTCACAGCTGAAAATGGAGCTTGGGAGCCTGCTTTCACTGGTAGATACCGAAGTCATTGCATGTAAAAATGGAAGTTTGAAAATGAATGGAATTAAATAAAAAATAGTAAAAATAATATTTTGAGATTATTCTATTTTTTATATTTTATTTATGGCTACTGAGTCTCTAGCTACCATTGCCCGTTTTCTTTTTCAGCTGGCTCAATAGTAAAGGCCTTCAAAAGCGATACTATATTGCATTGGTGCTGTGTCAAGAATTAGTATTTATTAGTATTCAATTTGCTTGTTTGAGCAGCTGTGGTGGTGCAGTAGTTAGAATGCAGAATTGCAGCTAACTCTGCCCACAGTCAGGAGTTTGAGCCTGACTGGATCAAGGTTGATTCAGCCTTCCATCCTTCTGAGGTCAGGAAAATGAGGACCTGTATTGTTGGGGGCAATATGCTGACTCTGTTTAGAGAGGGCTGTAAACACTATAAAGTGGTATATAAGTCTAAGTGCTATTGCTTTTGTATCCCATTTTTAAAATTGCTTCAAATACACCAGTTTTTCTCTGATATGTATCTTCCACATCAGTGTTATCCTTGTTGGTCAGGGATATCAATCCCACTGGAATAAACATTAATTTCAATCAGTACTTAAAAGTTGCAGTCTAGATCTTGGTTGCTATCCTAATTCTAATCTTAAAACTGCACTGGGGATTAAAATTATCAAACACAACAATAGGGTCTTGACTGTTACTACCTATTTTAAAAACAATAACATAATCATAATTAACTTTTATCTGGACATTTCAAGAATTTCTGAACAGTCTTTTTGTCAAAGCATATATATGCTATTGGCTCCTTTAAATGGTGAAGGAAAAACAATCCCTTCAGAGAATCTTTCTGTTTCAAATTTATTATATTCAGCATCCTTTATTAGTTGAGGATATTTAAGATTTAAAAAAAAAACTAAAATGCTTCATTGTAGGATTTTCACCTTAAAGCAATGCAAACCAATGTGTATTTTATTCAATAACCTATAGCAAAATTCAAAAAGGAATAAATGATGCCCTGGAAAGCCTAAAACTTGGATGAACTATTCTGCAAATTTGTAGGCTCATTTTTAGAAGGTATGAACAGTAACATAATACGTCAGATGTCACAATGTATTTAAAGATAAACTGAAAACAAAAGCTTTAATCTTCAAATAGAAAACTATGTGGCAAGTGGGTACCTACCATATCCAGAGGTGTTTTGGTGTGGTAAGTAAGCATGGAGAATGAAGTTATTCAAGCTGTTAAGGTAAGCTGGGAGGCTATGATATCCTTCCGGATTATACCAGACCTATATTTAAATTTCAGGCACAAAAATAATAGGCAATATATATGTATTTGTAATTTTGTGAATAAATTTGTAACCAATGAAGGTTAGAACTCAAGTGAATGAGACAGAATATACCTGCAGACCCACTCCATAATCGACATTAAGAATAATAAAGTAAAGTATTTGTTTGTTTGTTTGTTCATGTCAAAGGTGATTTTCAAAAATTGGCAGGCTTCTAGATTGTGAATCCTTGGAAAACTAAAGTAAGAGAACAGTAACTTTTCTAAGTTCAGTTAGTTAACTTCATGAGTTATGTGATTACAGTTCCAATCCACAGTGTCATTGTTAGGATCTGTTTGTTTGTTTTTGTAGAAGCAAAATAAAATTTATATTGGCCCAAAAAAATATTGCAAAATCGAAGCAATTTTTCTCAAAACTCAAAGAAGCAAGAAAGCATGTCCTCAAAGTGCTTCTCCAGTTTTAGTAGAACTAGAGCCTTTATCCACAGAACCTGAGGACAGAAAGTGCATTTAAAAAGAACTCTGCTGAGAAAGCTCGGATAAGAGTCAATGTCCAGTTCCACTAGAAGCAATTACTGTCAGATGAATTTTCTAGCCTTGACAGGTTTTCTCAGCACATTAGAAACTGACAAACAAAAGTTCCTTTACTAAATAAATGCTGATATGACCCCAAATTACATCTCCTGCTACAGCAGCATATGTGTTTCTTGAAAATTATGAGAACAATACTGTAGAAAGAAACAAAAAATGCAGTTGACACATTTGCTTGAATGGTCCCTCCCAATATGGACCATTATCTCCTAGACCGCAGAGTTAAGGGGAACATTTTATGCATATGCTATACAGATGTAAAATATAATCTATTAATACAAAATTACACCAGAGTTGATAAAATACAGTGAATCTGAATCTGAATTATGAATCATGAAATTGTTTGCATCTTGCCGTTCAAGAACTTGACAAGCTTCCTTAATAGAGCCCATTTCTCCAAGTTTCAATTTTTCTGTCTACAACACTTAAATAGTACTATTAACTTACCTGAGAAATCTGCAATAAGACCTTAGTTTTTAATGTAATTAAATAGTGAATTTTAACAAGATATATTACATGTATATTAAATTTAAGAAATCACTTATTGGTCTGCTGTATTTCATGAAACTAAATGTCCGTTGTTTACCTTTGTTACTGTTCTGTTAGCAGGTACTGGGCTTATATCAAATTGGAGATTACTAGTCAAAGGCAGCCCAAAACTCCAGCCACCATATCTAGATGTGGGAGGGGGAAAAAGAACATATAAGAAAATAAAGTTCCCATGTTTTAGACATCATAGATCTCGCGTACTTAAATTCCATGGAAGTTATATAAGCCATAAAGTGTACATCACTTCTCCCAGCTTAATATATTTGGGCAAGATTGATAGTACCATCAAGTTTTCATTCTTTAAGCAAGTTTTCTACATTCGTAAACCATCTGGGTATGCTAATCTCATACATCCTCTGTATGAGATGTATTAGATTATGAATAGCATGGGGATACATCCAATTCATATTGGAGGTACGTCTGGGTTGAAAAGATTAGCCCATGACATCACCATTGCCCGGTGGATGCCCACGGAGGCTTCTTTCATGTCCTGTCAAGGAGGCTGGGATGAGTGATGGGAGCTCACCCCACCACACAACAGCACTCAGGTCTTGAACATAGGTTTGCTAACCTCCAACCCAGCATCCTAACCATGTGAGTTACCATGTTGCTAATATGCTCTATGAAGGACTTCTTGTACTGAGAAGAGAAAGAAAAGAAGCTGACAAGGGAGCTGCAGGCTCAGGATTCAAATAAAAAAAGTCCAGGCAATTCCCAGATCCTCTGGAAATAAGGTGTTCAGCTGTACCAACATGTTCTTTTCTACATACTGAAAGAGCTACCAAGAACTCTATAATCTCAAGAGTTTAATTAAAATTAATGTATGTTTTCATTATTATCTTTCAAATTTATGGACTAGAATTTTAAAAAAGAAGAAAAACAAAACAATTTTAGAGCCCTAATTTCTAATTGGTGCTTCCTGACTTTTTAAAATCAAAATTAAAGATTTGGCCACAATAATAATCTAAGCAATCT